>NC_137693.1:13786521-13794021 GCF_963989245.1 Nansenia antarctica | reverse complement strand
CGGCGAGCGGTGGTAATCACAGACTTGAGGCTGCTCTCAAATCTGATAATGCCCATGTTGGAGAGGGAGCAGAGTTGTTGATGGCTTCAGTTCCATGAAGCTATACAGAGAGCGGGTAGCCATTTTTGTTGGTGGCATGAGGTATAAATATATATTGCAACCAGCCATGTAACGCTTTAGAAACTACACCACTATAAGCATTTGAACTGGAATCACTACACTCCTTTTGACAACAACAATCTCAATCTCAATCTCTCAATCTCAATCTCTCAATCTCAATCTCTCAACTCCTTTCCACTATAAGCATTTGAACTGGAATCACTACACTCCTTTTGACAACAACAACAAAAACACATGAAATGATAAACAATTATACAAGAGATTACGTTGTGTTAGTGAAATCTCCAGGTTGAGCACTTGACAGGTTGGCAAAGTGCTGAATGGAATATCTTGGTGTAATACAATTCACCTAACTCCAGTAACTACAAATCTATTACACAAACGTGTAACTCGGTTCTGATTTAATTTTCCGTAAATTACAATTCAATCATTGATTTACCTTATCTGCAGTTACACTGTACAGTTGAATAATTACATTCTAGTTAAGGACGCTGTTACGGAGTGGCTTTAGGGCAACTTTAATGTAAAGTGTTGCACAGTTGAAATGAAATAATGAACAAGATGGATTATTACTGATATGGGACTAGCAGACCGAGCTGTAGAAATGCAAGGCTTGTTCACTAGCCTTGAAGCACCAGACTTTGAGCGCTAGCTGGCTGCTAGTAAAGCCTTAGCACAAACTGGCACCGCTTTCGAAAAGTGGCTAATGGTAGTAGATGGCACTTGAGTATTCATGGTCTTTTTCATCGATATTTTTCCCAAGATCTCTGATGTACACTTGGGCCATACACCCATGTATTTCACTCACTACTTATCGGGTCCCTTTTCTCAGTGCTCAAGCTGTTGCACTTAGCTCAAGTGCCATCTTCTACCTAAGGCCACAGCCATGTCTCCCTGGCTTGGCCTGCTCACACTCACCTTTCCGTCAGATCCAGTGTCCTGATGCAAAAACGCACCGTTAGCCCTCTGTGGTCCTCAGCTCAGGTGATGGAAGGAACATGGCTATCATATGACTTTTCAAAGATTAAATGAGACTACAGAGTAGACACTGCCAGGGCCCGAGGAGAACTGGACTGGTTTCATGTGTGATGCGTGTTTGTTGTGCCCTTGGACTGTGATGTCTGTATGTGTAGGCCTATTTCATCGTGTGTGGAGTACGTGTGAGCCAGGGACACTTACTGTAGGTCAGGTACAGCATGGCTACTACTAGACACTGGACTCTCCCTCCCTCCCTCCCTCTCTCTCTCTCTCTCTCTCTCTCTCTCTCTCTCTCTCTCTCTCTCTCTCTCTCTCTCTCTCTCTCACTCTCTCTCTCTCTCTCTCTCTCTCTCTCTCTCTCTCTCTCTCTCTCTCTCTCTCTCTCCAGTACAGAGGGGAGAGAGGTGGATTAGCACACAGCAATGAGCTAAGTCTGTTTTCTGCTCTGCTGGGGGCTGGGTGGGCTGGCGGGAGGGAAAGTCCTTCCAGTGTGACTCCATTGTTGATCCATTGACCCCCCAGGCAGTGGGTTAATGCTGATCAGTGGAGCTGTAGGACAGCCGGGTCGCACCATTAAGAGGATTTTCCCGGAACGTCCTGCATTAGTTGAAGATTGCAGGATTGTTTAGGTTGGAGTGTCTATAGACCTCAGATTAGTGAGATGAATCAGAAGAGGGCTGCTCTACTCCCCCCCCCCCCCACCTCCCCCCCCCCAAGCAAACTCTCAGCAAAATCTCAGCCCTCATTTCTGAATAGATTGAGTGTTCCCTAAAGCTGGTGATCCTCTTAGAATACAGATTGTGTGGTTTCAACACAAACTTGTTCATCGAGCCGTAGGTCAGTGGTTGAAATCTGAGTGTCTGGCAGTGTCTGGGGGTTTTCGACTTAGATGAAGTTTACCTTAGTTAAGTGAGCACCAGTGGTCGTCATCGATCACAAGTGCTGAAATGGAGCCAGTGGTTGTTGTGACCCCCCTCCAGGACAGGAGAGTGGGAGTTTATCCAAAAGGAAGACAGTTGCTGCTCATAAGGGACGTTTTGTTTTTCCTCCCCTCACGGTAGCAGGCAGCACCCTACTGGGAAATGCATTAGTGGCTGACATCATCTCACTCTGTCGAGAGGGAAAGAAAGAATCTCATTCTAGTCTCAGTCCCTCCCATTCCCCCTCCCTCTCCCGACTCGTTCTGGAGACACCCTGCCAACACTTTTCTCTATGCTCCATTCACGCAAATACACTCACACACGCCTGTCCCGAGAAAGCGCACGGTCTCTGGAACCTTACTCGGACCCTCGGAAGCCAAAAACACACGTGTGTTTGTGTTCAGGAGGAGTGGGGTTGACCGGAGACGGTTTAGAATCAGGAAGTGGGAGGACCCGACCGTGCAGGGAGGACCGCTGAGGATGAATGGGACCCGTGTGTCTGATGCGAGGAGTGGATGAGACGAGAACCGTGAGAGACCCCAGGACACAAGCTGCTTCCCGGCTGGAAACACAACCAAAGCGGAGTCTCTTTTCGTCGCATGGTGATTCTATGTGATTTCTGTCTCACTCTCTCGCTACTGAGGAAGCTGCTTTGGGCTTGGTTGGGTTTTGTGTTGCTCTGTAGCAGCGAGCTGGCGACTCTGGAGCCTCAGTGAAGGAAGGCAGCAGCCCCATTACGCACCCTCTCCAGGACCCCGTCTGTCCTGTCTGTCCGGACCTGGGATATCTGCACTTAGAGAATCTAGACCTGGGATATCTTCACTTAGAGCATCTAGATCTGGGCTCTCCCTCTGTGAACGGGAACCGCGTTTACAGGGATCTGGCGACACGTTGCTGTGGCTGATGCGTCTGCTGGCGACACACATGGCTCCCTTTGTCCGTGCGGCTGTACCGTAGCTCTGTCAAACGCTGCTCGTTGGGATCGTCTTGGAAAGGCGTCTTCTCCTCGCATGGCTGTCATCAATCTAAATGGAGTTGAATTCGCCGCCTTTTTGTGGATTACATTATTTGACAAGCAGAATGTGAAACGGGGCCATATTTACTAGACCGCCAAAGTGATATCTTGACTCTTTTCCTGCTTGCCAGCTTCGACACATCAAAGGTATGCGCCTCGCTTCTCTTTAACCATGCAGACTACTAATACACTATTATTATTTTATTCTGGATATATTTACGACGCGTCATTTGTATTGTTGCTGAGCATATTGAATAAAACAAATCCTTGTTGGCAGGTATGGCATAGGCAGTATTAGTGTGTTTGGTCTGAAAGCATTCTTTGGATGAGCCTTTTGAGGTGTATATTAGTATACATTGATATATGATTATAAATTGCAAATGCGTAATTGATGCGCAATGCACTAAAATGCTGTTTTCACTATCATTAGGCTAGAATATGTGGACGCTATACCTGGAAAATATGGTCCAAGTAGGGCTGTCTATATCAATCTGTCTATATCAATCTGCCTATATCAATCTGTCTATATCAATCTGCCATCATACATCTGTTGTCTCTTTTAGACATTTTCTTTTTGATATTATAATCATTTGTTTGTCTATTCCGCCTCTTCCCTTGACAGTCCTCCTAACCTAACCTGGGACAATGACTGATTATGTGTTCTGGCCCAGCACATTGTTCCGAGAAGACAACAGCTTTTCTAATAGTTCTGATGTCTTTGTCCAAGCCTGTCCGTGTCCGTGGGAGCTTTGCGCACATTCTCCTCCAGTATGATTGTATTATTATTATTATTATTATTATTATTATTATAGCCCCTGTCAAGGTCCACTGGCTGAAGAGATGTGAAGAGTCGTGTCCGTTATCCGTGATGTGGGCTTGTATTTCAATAATACTGACGATTGTCATTCACTTATTTACAAACCGCTTGACAACATTTGAAATCGTTGTTGCCCAAATGTTCTTTTTGAAGATGTATTTATTTATGGGTTTATGGCAATAAAAGTGCTTTTTAAAACCGCTGGTTCATTTGTTATGAAGCTTTGCCACGCACACAGTAACATGGGGAACAGCGCGGTAACTCGGGTTGAATTAGCCAATGTCTCTTTGACACCACATTGTCACCTTAATAGGCTTTCATTCTCTAATGCTGGGTGAATGTTTGCACAATAACACAGCAATGTTCATGTGTGTCAGGCTCGAGGTGGAGTGTCATATTGTGGCATGGCTCAACAGTGCCATCAAGTGGCCGCCATGTGAAATGAGAACTGTTGTGTACCCGTCAGCTGGTAAATGCCCTTGAGTCTCCTGAAACACCAAGCCCACCTGTTTAAGAAGATTGACATAATGAAATCATCTTTCTTCTTCACAGGGCTCAGATGCCAGCTCAGAGAAATTCTTCAGCACCGCTGCAGTTAAAGGTATGTGCTTTACAAACATGTCTTATGCACAATGAGGATACACACATTATTTCTGATCCATTTGATCTTGTTTGGATGATTTTTCAGTTTTGTTGTAATTGGGCGTATCATTTATAATTCTCCATCGGCTAAGTGTTTTGAGAGCATTGCTTCTCTTTGTAGGTGTAGCCTATGTGTTTGCCAGGACCAAGTGTTCTACATGCAAAGCAGCCTTCATTTGCACTGCTGTACAGGTGTGAAATATCAATCTGTGTTTGCTCCCGTCTGGATGTGACTGAAAATCCATTCCCGGTGGTCTATTAAATGGAATTGAGTTGGATACAGTGTGATGAATGGGAAAATCCATATGTACCACCCTCTCAGATAAACTACACGCAAGTTGATTATGCTAAGACATTTGACTAATTTTGGTGGAAATACATTCAATATGAAAGGGAAAAACAAGCAAATCTCTTTGAAAGGTAAATACATTATGGAGAGAAAACACAGAGTAAACACTGTTTCAGTGTCCCAGTATTGAAACGAAGGCTGTGTGGATGTCCTGGGTGGTGTTATTGAAACGAAGGCTGTGTGGATGTCCTGGGTGGTGTTATTGAAACAAAGGCTGTGTGGATGTCCTGGGTGGTGTTATTGAAACGAAGGCTGTGTGGATGTCCTGGGTGGTGTTATTGAAACAAAGGCTGTGTGGATGTCCTGGGTGGTGTTATTGAAACGAAGGCTGTGTGGATGTCCTGGGTGGTGTTATTGAAACGAAGGCTGTGTGGATGTCCTGGGTGGTGTTATTGAAACGAAGGCTGTGTGGATGTCCTGGGTGGTGTTATTGAAACAAAGGCTGTGTGGATGTCCTGGGTGGTGTTATTGAAACGAAGGCTGTGTGGATGTCCTGGGTGGTGTTATTGAAGCCAGAGGAGGATGTGCTAATGCAGTGGGAGATGAAGTCAGAGGAGCAGAGGCATCTGTTGATGACCTGAGTGTGCAGCACCACATGTGACCTCATTATCACATCACTAATTTGCTGTTAAAAGCAGTCCTATGTTCTCCATCCTCAGGGAGCTCAGATAATGGAAGTGTTCTATATGAATGAGCATTCCTCTGTAATGGGAGGTTACCAGGCGGGGGGGGGGGGGATAGAAGACAGGGGTTACGACCCCTTCAGAGAGCTGGAGAAGGAGGGCTGATTGGTGCAGATAGGTCCTTCTCCCCCTCCCTGTCTCCTCCACTTTACCCTGCCACGGACCCCCAAACACATTTCCCACATTCTGGCCTTTGATTCTCTCCAGGGCTTGATTTGTGGCGTCCATCGGGGGGCTCAATGGCCATGCTTGACAGGGAGGCTTCCTTTTGAAGGCACCTCTCTGTGGGGAGATTTGGTTCCCTTGAAAGGATTAAGGCGCCCTTTGTGCAGCCTAAATCAACACTGGTCCGCCCTCTCTCTCCCTGGGTGAAAAGGGCCTTAGTGAGGAAACAGTACACAAATAGGCTTTCTCCCTGGTGGATGGCAGTCCACTCTCTCGGCCCCTATTTCAATTTAAATATCCCCCCGTTTCTTTCTTTTGGACATCCAAGTCCCCTCCTCCTCTCCTGCCATATGCTAATCACTATTGTTATCGCCAAAAGACGAGTTAAAGCATCCAGGTGCAGAGGGAGCGGGGCCGTTGGTATTTTTATTGAGGGGAGTGTTGAGATAAAAGGAGCAGGGTGGTTTTTTGTTGAAGGGGATTACCACCACTACCATGCACCAAGCCCCAGGACAAGAAACCAAAAGGAGAGGGCTAGATTGTGTGTCGATGAATGTCAATATTTGCCTGAGGGCAGGTGCAAAGGGTCTCCGGTTGTTTTGTGGTCTGTGCTTTCTTGTTGGTACACATGAAATGCTTATTGGGCTTAACTTTCAACACGGGCTAGGAGGGCCTGGTCACCGCAGTGAAGAGAAACAAAGGTCAACATAGGGTAGTGAAAACAAGTATATGACGGGCGGTTAACTTCACTGCAGTTCTCTGTGCTGAAGGAGATGGTACTAAACATCCATAAGAAGACATAGAATTGAATTTAAACGTAGATTGCACATTTTCTGCAGAGGTTAGGACCATTCTTTCTTTTCATACAAAGAAGAGATTTCAAATATATTTTCTTTATTTAAGATACTGCTTATTATTATTTAGTAGTTTCTTCATTGATATTCCTTAGAAATGGTTCGATAAGTCTTGAAGGAACAGTGGACGTTTGTTGGAAATCTGCCACCTCTGGCCACCGTGGCCAAATTCCAAGTTCCAAACAACAACATCCTCCTTATTAACAATTTAAAAAAAAAAACTGGGCTTGCCGTGTCAGACATTAGCTGTTCAGTCTCTTAGAAAACCCCTAGCCATAACATGTTTGAATACAAACTGAGTATTGGGTGGGACACTCCATTTGAACACTTTGTTGGGTAGGATATTCCAAAACAGCATTTGTAAATGAAATATTCCTTTCAAGGGATCTGATCTCATCGGTACCGATTAAACATAGTCTTTACACCCATTAGGAAACTGTTAGAAGCGTGAACGTTACATACTGGACCTTTATGGAAACACGGTTGGAGAATCCTGTCACTATTTAGTAACTCACCTGTTGATCCCATCCCTGGCTGACTCTGGTGTGGCAGCTTGTCAGAGCCTGGAGGAATCAGTACAGGGCAGCATGCTGCTGGTCTCTCATCAGAGACACCTCCTTCAGTCTCCCAGCAGCCTCAACTAGCCACACTGTCTGTCCTGCCAGGAGCACTCTATACTCTCAACAGCCACATCACTGATTGCTTATTGCCTGGCTTGTATCTGCAGATTTCCATGTTGGTTTTTTGGATGTTGATTTGTTCCCGCCCCTCGTGTCTCCCTAACCTCTGTGGCATGCGTATCCACTGTGGATAATTGTGGGTTGTGTTAGTTTCACACGGTCTCTCCCCTCCGCCGCGCTTTCTATCCCTCTCTCCGCTCTGTCTGGGCTCAATTTGCCCAGGCGCTGCCTTCATTAACTAAGAATCATTAAACGTTAGCTCTAATTACCGGTCCTG
>NC_137693.1:13520821-13781321 GCF_963989245.1 Nansenia antarctica | reverse complement strand
CGCAGAACTATAAATTGGGAGGGCTACGGCGTAGCCGCGCGTAAATCCGACGTAGATGTATAAATTGGGCTTTAGGGTTAGGCTTTCAGCAGCATAACAAGACCGACCGCTTTCTCAGGACCGTCTCAAACAGTCGTCTCCGTCTCCAACACCAACGAGGGCCGTCCGACACGTCCAGCTCTGTGTGATAATTGGAGGGGTTTAGTTCTGTCTGCGTGCTTCTCTGGGGGCTGCCTGGCTGTGAATGGGCTGAGGAGTGACAGAAAGCCTTGTGGGGGGGTAGAGAGGCCAGGCGCTGACGGAGCGGACTAGCCTGTGGCCCTCTCAGAGCTCAGCTCCCTCAGCAGACGCTCCAGGGTTTACACAGACCCAGAGAGACCCGGTCCAGGGTTTACACAGACCCAGAGACCCGGTCCAGGGTTTACACAGACCCAGAGAGACCCGGTCCAGGGTTTACACAGACCCAGAGAGACCCGGTCCAGGGTTTACACAGACCCAGAGAGACCCGGTCCAGGGTTTACACAGACCCAGAGAGACCCGGTCCAGGGTTTACACAGACCCAGAGAGACCCGGTCCAGGGTTTACACAGACCCAGAGAGACCCGGTCCAGGGTTTACACAGACCCAGAGACCCGGTCCAGGGTTTACACAGACCCAGAGACCCGGTCCAGGGTTTACACAGACTCAGAGAGACCCGGTCCAGGGTTTACACAGACCCAGAGAGACCCGGGGGCCACCTAGCCTCTAGCAGACGGATCCGTCATATCAGGCCTTACTTCAACCTGACACATTTCGGGGGTCAAACCACTCTCGCCGTAGCTCCCAGCAGCCCTGTGTTTGAGTGTAGTGATAGTGACTTTTTTTTCACCCTCGTTTTCGAACCGCGGTGTCGTCATGTCAGCTGTGTGACAGTCAAAAGCTTGCGCTAGATCTGTCAGCAGGAGGGAGGGAAGTAGGGCCCCCCCCCCCAGCAGCACCCCCTAGTGGCAGCTGTCTCAGCCTCAGACCCCCCCCCAGGCACCTGTGCCAGTGTGCCCATCATCACGGCCTCTCCGGTTACAGCCCCCGAAAGGCTGACCTCACCTCCTCTGGGATATATAAAGATGTGTTCTCTAAAGGGGTGAAGACCGTCCTTACCACAGCCAGGAACTACACCACCCCCGCTGCCACCGACTGCTCCCTAACCGCTCAGCTCACACACACACACACACACACACACACACACACACACACGCACACACACGCACACAACCCCCCCAGACAGACAAGTGCAGGGTAGGGCCCCTCAAGCCTGCAGTGTTAAGGTGAGCCAGCACATTTCCCACATGCTGGTGGAGTGAGAAGTGGGGAGCCGTGAGAGAGGCGGCGGAGAGTAACCAGAGCTGCTCCTGGGGGTGGATGAGTGGCGCTAATGGCTTCATTAACAGCACAGATGATTGTTTGTCTGAATGGAAGAAGAACGGATAATCGGCAAGGTAGGGAAGGGAGGAGGGAGGAGGGAGGAGGGCTGGTGACCTTTAGCAAGTCTACGCTCTTGTTTCACTCTTTGTCCTCTCTCTCTCTCTCTCTCTCTCTCTGTCCTCTCTCTGTCTTTCTCAGTGTCTCTCTCTCTCTCGTGTGTGTGTGTGTGTGTGTGTGTGTGTGTGTGTGTGTGTGTGTGAGAGAGTGCCTGGCGCCTCTCACATGGCCATGCATCTGTCAGAAGAGCTTAGAACAACAGTCACTGGGTTAATAGGCACAATTACACTAGATTGCTGGCTTTTAGCTAGGTCTATAGCTGTCGATAGCTGTGTCTGTGATTCCCTGTGAAAAGGGTATTTGACTCTCTCTCTCTCACACACACACACACACACACACACACACACACAGACACACACGCAGTTTAATAAATGTTTTCTCCTCTCTCCCTGCTTTGCCCTTTGCTTCATCACTGCTTGTTAATGCTGTGGTGTTCATTACGGGGTGGGGGGGGGGGGTGTATTGAGTGTGGTATTCTCACTGTAAGGCAACACTCGTCATGCTCTCCCCGAAACATCTCCAGAATAGCTCCGTTGACGCTCTCCCACCCCGGCTTTTATTTCTGTTTAGCTTCCATTCCCTCCAGAGGTTAATGCAAATAAATTTGCTGGGATCTCAGGTCCCCCAGTGTGGCGAGCGGCGTGTCCTGAGGTGTAACCCACACCCTCCTCCTAGCTCTGGCTTTAGAACCCCGCTGACATGATGGAGCACAGCAGACCTGGCCAGGGGAACATCCGTCACTGTCAGGCCCAGCCACGGGCCTCGGCACTGGGCATGTAGAACACGCATGCCTGGGTGGTGTGAGCACATAGCTGAGGGGGGGGGGGGGGGGGGGGGGTGCTCCGACACTCTGTAGACACGGGCGGGATCAGAGGGCACGGCATTACCGGCTGCTCTTACCTCCAGCTAACGCCGCTAACGCTCTCATAACAGCCAGGGAGCCCAGGGGCGTGAGACTGTGGGATTCTTGGGCTGTTTTGGCCCCGAGGTGAGGTGAGTGAGCTGCCTTTGATAAGGTTACAGAAACGAGAGCCGTAGATGTCCAGTGAGAGTTGAGGTCACAGCCCAAACTGCTTGTTGTGGTCGTTTGGCTTATTACTTGTTGTAAACATTTGATTATGGTCTGACTCTGGAGTGGCGGTCGGTCCAGGGCTTCTGTAGAGTAAACCACATCCTGTACTTGGCTCCAAACAGGAAGTCTTCTCTCCATGGAAGAGAACTGGACCTCCACACATGAACTGGACCTCCACACTGAACTGGTACTCCACACATACAGCCCCACAGATCGCGTTCTGGAGACACACAAAGCCACAGAGACTCATACATACACACAGACACACACACATACACAAACACACATACACACAGACAACCTCAGTTCTGTGTCTAGAGACACTGCTGTGACTGGAGAGGCAACAGGGAATTGAGCTGTCTGCTAATACAAACTCCAGGGCGTTCACCTCTCCTGGATAACCATGGATCTCCTCAGAGATGTACAGACATAGGAGGAGTAACTCCCTGTGTGTGTGTGTGTGTGTGTGTGTGTGTGTGTGTGTGTGTGTGTGTGTGTGTGTGTGTGTGTGTGTGTGTGTGTGTGTGTGTGTGTGTGTGTGTGTGCTCAGAGGAGAAAGAGGGTACCCTGAGAGAGGGAAAGAAAGGGATAGAGATGAGAGTCTCACTGGTGTGTTGGCTCAGGTGGCCCTTAGCTGGGACTTCGGGCCGTGTGTGTGTGTGTGTGTGTGTCAGGGTTTCCGTTAGAAAAAATTGCCGCCGGACATCGTGTCCGGGAAGATTTCGATTTACCGGACAAACGTGATATATTCCGGTCATCATATTAAAATATAAAAAAAAAAAAAAAAAAAAAATCTAATATAGCTGTTTGTCGCGGTGATTACTGTTGTGTAGCGGCCTATATATGCCATTTAATGTCTATTTCTCATCCGATACGATTAGATGCGAGCTATATAATATATAATAATATAACATGATTTGCATGCGCGCTATGCCATTATGTCCAGCGCTGAACGGGCGCCTCACTGGGAACTGAACAGACAGCATCGATCAATGAACAGACTCCACATTACGTTAACTGAAGTTTGTTAAATTGTTTGGGATTAATGTGAGTTTTCTATTTTCTCTTTCCAGTTTTACCCTTTTTTTTTATCAATAAAACAACGTCATTTCTATAACCAGGTCTCGCTGGTTGGGAAGGCATTTCGTTTAGCTGCCTGTCAAATCATACTTAATCGGACTCGGGAGTATGTCAATGAGGAGAACATAACTGTTTATTGAGAAACAATAGGCAGGCTGGGATACGTATATAAAGAAATACCACAATGTCTAGATGTATAACATTTTATTGAACAGTGCAAGCATGTAGGCTTCTGGCGTGACATCGTACCCCTAACGTTCTTAGGGCTTGTTTGAAAAGCTTAGACTGAAAGTTAGTGCCCTGGTCAGATTGTATAACAAGAGGAAGACCGAATGTGGAAAAAAACGTTGTTAAAGCTTTCACCACTGAGCTGGCTGATATGTTACGCAACGGAACAGCTTCGGGAAAACGAGTAGCAGCGCACATAATAGTAAGCAAATACTGACTTCCACTTTTAGTCCTAGGCAAAGGTCCAACACAATCAATTATTACACGTTCAAATGGCTCCCCTATAGCAGGAATGGGATGCAATGGTGCGGGTGGAATGGATTGATTAGGCTTACCCGCCATCTGACAAGTATGGCAACAGCGGCAGTGCTTGGCAACATCCGCCTTCAGTCCGGGCCAAAAGAAATGTTTCAATATCAGCTGATAAGTTTTAGTTATACCTAAATGTCCTGACCACTGGCTCTCATGTGCTACAGATAACACCTGTTGTCTATAACCCACAGGCACAACCACTTGTTTTACAGTATTCCACTCACAACCATTTGCATTAGGAGGAGACCATTTACGCATTAATATCCCATCGTTAAGGAAATAAACTACGTTGCCCCCTATTTCAGATTCCTCACTAGCTGCATGTAAAAAACATTTGTTTAATGACTGATCAGCTACTTGAGCGACACGCAATCGCTCGCCGGTTACAGGCAGAGATAGGCTGTCAGCGGATGGTATGGTAGGACTCGGGGAGGATGGTAACTCTACCACTTTCTCCCTGGGAGAAGCTGAAACAATCGGGTTCTCATCCCTTTCAGAAAAGGCTTGCATAATCACACTATCACAGAGAGAAACATCGCTATCCTCCTCTCTGCCTCGACTCGATTGTGCACGAGTTATAGCGCACACCGGAAACAACCGCTGTTTCGCATAGGCAGCCTACACATTAGGAGTCATCATCATGCCGGTGTCAAATCATATCATAATAAAATAAATACATAGCCTATATATTCGTCTTTTTTAAAATAGAAGGAATCAGAATGTGAACTTTAGCGAATTGTATTCAAATTGTGCTTAGAGGGAATTATTTTCACCGGACATTTATGTCCGACGAGTTTTCAATTTGTCGGACTTCAAAAACTTTTACCGGACGAAGTCCGGGAATTACCGGTTAACGGAAACCCTGGTGTGTGTGTGTTGTTCCTTCTCCATGAGGGAGAGATGTATTAAAGACAACTTCTGTTTGTCTGACTTCAGGCTTCATTAAGAACAACTAAACCAATCCGCTCACTAACAGTGGACGTCTGTCTGCCATGCTGGTGAGGTCACTGGATTGCGAGCACTTAGTGCTAAATTATACCACTGTGTTCATTGTCTAACTGAAATTGAATCTAGAAGAGAGGCTAGCTTCTTCTCTCATGTAAGGTAAATGGTTTCCAGAGTGAACCCATTAAATTGGGTTTCTTCAGTGAATAAGAGACTGTGGGTGAATAAATCCATTTTCACTCTGTTTTATTCAAAGTGCGTCTGAAAACCCAGGGAGCGCTCCCCAGACCCCTCGCCAAGGGAGACTCTGATTATAATCAGTGTTTAACACAGAGTCACAGACAGACTCATGCGAAATGGAATTTTTGTGAAAGAGGTCCCATAGTGGAGAGTCCATGTTCAGCTCCGTGTATAACTTGAATTGATTTGACTTGGCCAAACAGCCAGACTTCCTGGATTTTTTGTGTCCATTTTCCAAAGAGGGTGTCTAACAAAACACCACCACCATTGTTTAAGTGCTTTTTGTGAAGGGGGGGGGGGGGGGGGGCGCCTATGATTTTGTCTAGACCATAATGTCTAGACCATAATATTATTCATCTGTTATGATTCGGAGCCCTTGGTGTGGAAGCATTGCGTTGGCTGCAGAATGCTAAAGAGGCAGCCCACTCTTACCACGGCGGAGGCTCTGATGAGAGTGATTGAGTGTTCTCCCTGAAGCGGACATGTTCTGACATATTTTTGCCGACGGCAAGAGAGAGAGCGAGACAGAGAAACAGACTGACGAGAGAGCTGGGAAACAGAGTGAGTGAGTGAGTGAGTCCAGGGCTTTGAAGGCGTCTGTCAGCTGTGACAGCTGGGATTATGGCTGTCAGCGCCTCTCCTACGGGGTGGGCTGGGGTTGTTTTTTTGAAACTCCTGAAACCGCAGAGTCATGGACACGGCCTCTCACCTGACAGGCCGCAGGGAGCAGGTGTGTTGCAACACGGCGCAGCACGCGCCACAGGTTACCTGCTATTGCATCACCTGGCTGTAACCCTCTCTCTCTCTCTCTCTCCGCGGGGCCCGGCAGCCAGGGTTAAGTCAGGTTGGCTCTGGTCCCCCTGGCCTGTTTCCCCTCTGGCAGCACCTGTCTTCTAGAAGTCTCTCTCAACAGGTGCACAGCTGTCAGCCTGCCCAGTGTTCCCAGTAACACAACCCACACATCTGTTGTCTTTTATGGGTGTCACCTCTCCTTTTTATAGGAAAATGTACTCCCAGTAAAAAAGAAAATTAGCACCCTCTCTCGCTTCCTCTGAGACTTGAATAGCAATGAAAAGATGTGAAAGATATTTCAAAGCCGATCGAGCGTCAGACGGCAGGTTGGCCTCAGTGAGGTGTTCCCTGGCTCGGTGCTCAGCGGGCCTCGGTGCTCAGCGGGCCTCGGTGCTCAGCGGGCCTCGGCGTCCGTGTGGCACAGACAAGAAAGCTTCCCCCGCCGTCGTCTATCGTCCTCCGAGGGAGCACTGCATGCTGGGAGTTAGACGTTGAACAGCCCAGACAGCTCCGTCTCCCCCGAGGCTCTCGCGTCACCACGCCCCGGGTAGCCGCCTTCGCTTCGCTTCAGCTCACTTCCCCTCAGCCTCCACCGGCCCGAGGCCAGGCCAGGGGAGAGGCACGGAAGGGGTCAGTCAGGCAGACTTGTTGGCCTGGCTGGTACTGTATGTGTTTGTTGGTTTTGTCTGTCATCCTGTAGATGATGTGGGTTAAGAACGTGTGATGTGGCTATTTGGAGGGAGGAATGGGGGGGGGGAGAGACAGAGTGTTGGGATGTCACAGAAGTCTATACCCCAGTAAATCTGTCAGGGTAAATCTGTCAGGTGCTGGGAGAAGCATTCTGCTGTGGGGGGGCGGGGGTTTATGTGAGTACGTCAGGACAGGTGCAGGGCTATATTAAAGATCATGTTGATGTGTGTTGTGTAATCCTGATATATCCAATTGTGCTTGAAATCAGTGCTGAAAGGTGAATGGATTGTATTGTAGACTCATTGCACAGTTGGTTTAACCCCCCCCCCCCCCCCCCCCTCCACGGTGTCCTGTTGTGGCGTGGGTGTTGTTAATGCTGTGTGAGTGGTAAGAGGCGGGGGCTCACCCCTGGATAATGAGTTGTGCTCCTAAGCCTCTCGCTCTCTCCCCAGACACCCAGACTTTAATGAAAGGCTTTCCTGTACACACAGACCCGACTGACCTACTCTAAGCCTTCCTGTCCCCCCTTAACCTCTTAAATCCAGCCCCTGGCTCCAACATCACCAGGCCTCATTTCCCCCGTTCTTCTGTGTAAAACCATATCCATAGAACCCGACCCCTACTACATGAAAAACACCCCAAAAATATAATGATATGTTGAGAAACAGGCCAGGCTCACTCAAGAAACAGGGGAGTTGCATATATTTGTTTCCAGGGATCAAGGAGACTGACAAATTAACCCCCCGGGAGGGGGAGCACACATCTCCTCAGCCCAGCCCCACCCAGGGGTCTTCATTACGGGGAGAATAGACACCACCTTTTCAATGTGTTAGCACATTCTGAAAACAAGTCCAGGGAGCTCTGGGGGAATGGGGGTTGGGGGGGAGGGGGGGGGGGGGATGTGGAGGACCAGGGAGATCTCCCTCCTTCTATTAAGGCAAGGGATGTTTTCCAGAAGAAGTCTCTGTAGAACCGTAGAACCACAATGGCGTCTGGTGTAGTGTAGACTTAGGTGCAGACGGAGATATGGATTTGTGGTTCGTCTAGAGAAGGGTGTCTGATTTGGTTGTTAGGCTAAGTTAGGGGGTGAAGGGAGATCGTTAGCGAGTCAGTATATCAACGGCAGTCTAGACCCATGCGTAGATTTGAGGAGGGTAACGATAGCAGCCTTCCACGAGAGTCGCTACTTTACATTTACACTTACATTTGTGTTGATAACCCTAACCCTGTGGTTGAGGATCGTTGTGCTTGCTGAACATGGTTAACACTAGAACAGCCGTGGGTGGGGTCATTTGACCCTGTGAGTACATTTTCTAAAATATCTTTGCACTCTATCAAATTTCAGGACCCTCCTTTCTCCTTACTTTTCCTAGATATGTGCGTTCTACCACCCAGTGTCCTTACATTTTCAAAATCACATCAGGATAAGCTAGTATGAAGCAATTTTGCAGTTTTTCTGTGTAGGAGGCAGGCTAATTTACAAGACGGCCAACTAGTGGTCGTTGTGTGTAAATAGCAGCTTCCCCTTGTAAAGACTATGGTCGAGAGGCTGGCTCTTATAGTAGGTGAAAAAGGCACGGCTGTTCTAGTGTTAAAAGGCTTTCTCCTTCCATTTAGCACACGTACGCCTTTACGTTCTGCAGTGCTCCCCGTAGGGCGTACATTTGATGTAGCATCTGTGTGTTTTTAGCTTCTGTTTCTCTCCGCCGGGCGGCCAGGTGTCTGGTGTGGTGACGTCCCTCCTGGGAGTCAGTAGGTGAATTCCAGTTATTGATCCTGTATCTGGACACCAGGCGTCAGCTCCTCTGACCCTCTAATGATAGTGTCACGTCATTAGCCCTAGTGGCTAATACCCTGTTTAACAGTCTAATGCTAATGGACAGGGCTTGTATAGAGCCTGTGTGCTGAGGCGTGGTTCTCCCTTCTCTCTCTCTCTCTCTCTCTCTCTCTCTCTCTCTCTCTCTCTCTCTCTCTCTCTCTCTCTCTCTCTCTCTCTCTCTCTCTCTCTCTCTCTCTCTCTCTCTCTCTCTCTCTCTCTCTCTCTCTCTCTCTCTCAGTGGTATTAGGGCTAGGCTGGTCCCGGGGGGTTCAGAGCTGGGAGGCCCCCCCCCCCCCCTCAGAGAGGCCGTAGCCTGCTATAATAGACCTCCGGAGGGCGCCTGCCTCTGCCTCAAGGGAATCAGCCCCAATCAGCAGCTCTGTGCTGGGGAGAGATTTAGCCCAGCGAGCCCCCAGAGGGCCTGGGAGCGGAGTTAATTACAGGTTATGTATGCACTGTCATCTCCCATGAGCCTCTCTGCTGTAGCACAGCGCACCAGAGCTGACTGCTACTGCTGTGTGGGTGTACTGGTGTGGTCTGCTATGTTAGTTAGGCCCCTATCAGCCAACCAGAGAGAGATGGCCAGCCCGTCGTAGTGAACTGACTTCATGCTCAGATCCGTTGCGCCCACGCTAGCTATCTAATCACATATTTGTGTCACAACAGCCACAGCAGTGTAGTTGGGCCCTAGGGACTAGTGGAGGGACCCTAGTGAAGGGTGGGGTGGCTGTATGAAAGGGCACAGATGCTGTCCCAGCAGGGTGGGTGGTTGCGTGTGTGTGTGGGGGGGGGGGGGCACTGCTGTGCCACACACAACAGCAGAACGGAGGCAATTACACAAGACATGCCTCTACCAAAGACCCATCACTCAAACCCCCCCATCAACCCTCTCACAGGGGACTGGAGCAGTCTTCATCTGACAGAATGCTCGTTATAAATAACTACCACACTGGAGCATCTGCACAGTGACTCCTGTCCCGTTTGTGTAAACACATATTGACACTGTGAAAGCTTTAATTGTTGTCCAATGTTTCTCTGTCTCTCTGAGTCTGTTCAGGGGGAGTGGTTCTGGTTTTCACAGAGAGTTCAGTTAAATCCAGTGGAGTTGACCAATGCCGTGTCTCGGTGTTCAGTGCTGCCAGTGTGAGCTGTCTGAGCGAGGACTCTGTCAGTAGTAAAGACTGTGTCAGTAGTGAGGACAGTGTCAGTAGTACTGACCGATCTCTTTATTTGTTTCTCTCTCTGTCTCTCTCTCTCTCTCTCTCTCTGTCTCTCTCTCTCTCTCTCTCTCTCTCTCTCTCTCTCTCTCTCTCTCTCTCTCTCTCTCTCTCTCTCTCTCTCTCTCTCTCTCTCTCTCTCTCTCTCTCTCTCTCAGCTCCAGAGTTCAGAGTTGATGCTCTCTCCACCAATGCCAGCCAGGAGCCCCGCGGCCTGGGCCTGCCCAAGGTGTCGGGACTAGAGCGCAGCCAGGAGAAGAGCCTGGAGAGCTGCAGGACGGACCCCCAGCCCCCTGCAGCAGCCAGCCCCCCCAAGCAGCCTCCGCCCCCCCACCAGGCCCACGCGGCCGCCTGCTCCTTACCCCTGTCCCTCCCCTCCGGCCCCCTGGCCCAGCCCTCCCCCTCCCCCCGCCTGGCCCAGGCCCCCTCGGTCCACCAGTCCCTACGCTCGGAGGCTCCGCCCAGGCCTCAGCACCCTGCAGCCCTGCCTCTCGCCCAAGGCCAAGAGCCCTCGCAGGCGCCCCCGCCCCGACCCCAGCACCAGCCTGAGCCCCTGTCCCACCCCCGGCCTCCGCCCACCCCCAGCCTACACCCTCATCCCCCGTCCCCAGCCCTCCCCGCGCACCACCCCAGCCCGCCCAGCCAGCCCGGGCCTCACCGGCCCCCCTCTCGCTGCCATCCTCGGCCCCCATCTGTCTACAGCAACAGCAGCCTCAACCTCAACGGCCACAGGTGAGTCTGTCTGAACCTAGCATCACGCTAGTCTGTCTGAACCTAGCATCACGCTAGTCTGTCTGAACCTAGCATCACGCTAGTCTGCCTTAACCTAGCAGGATGTAGGCCTATGTAGGGTTGCAAAATGAGGGTTGTAATTTTGGGAACATTTCCGGTAATTTTCCATGTTTCCCTATGGGTTTCAATATGGAATATGGAAATTATCGGAAAGCTTCCCAAATTTACGGGGATTTTGCAACCCTAAGCCTGTGTGATGTGACTGTGTTGTTTTGGTATTGAGTACAGTATAATGAATAGAGAACAAACACAAACACGCTGAAACCCCCAATCAGCCCCAACCCCCAATCAGCATCATGTCATTGTCTCAGCCCCAACCCCCAATCAGCATCATGTCATTGTCTTGAAAAGTAGAATTTCCCCCAGCCCAAACAATAACCATTGATTTTCAACAGGGTGTGAAAAATACAGCACTCAAGCTGAGAGATAAAGCACTTTCCATGTATTAACCACCCACACTGTCATCTGTGCTGTGTCGCCTCCAGCCCCGCTAGTCACAGAGGCCGCCTTCTCTCCGGATCAGTCTACTGTTCTGTTCCACACACAGCAGAGCACTGTGCTATGTGCAGTCTCTTAGAGTTCTCTACATTAATTCAGTACTCCAGGATAGCTCTCTCTGGAGCCTCCGTCCCAGTGTAAGCTCTCCCTCTCAGGCTCGCAGAGGCTGGCGCTGGCTTAGCCTCCCCCTGCTAGCCCTGCCAGCGTGCCAGCCTGCCAGCGGGCCTGGCATCCGCTGTGAATAATCACAGGAGCCGCTAGAGACGGGGCGCTGCAAATGAGCTTTCGGGCTTAGCGTGTAAGATGCTAAAACATGGCTGTCAGTCTCAAAGGGAAAAACCCACACACACAACAAAAGGCTCTTTTGCCGGCGCTTTCTCCCTTTCTTATGCACATGTACCTGGCATCCTGAGGTACTGCTCGACTAGAGCGACGTTCAAAGACAGCCACTGTTTCTGTAATGTTGTGCTGGCGGTGGGTATTTGCATCTGAGGAGGTTTTTGAAGGTAGGGGGTTTTCATCCGTCCTGCGCCTCAGAGAGAAGGCTCCGGAGAGAGAGAGAGTTGTTGTTGTTGAATGTGTGATACCAGGTGAGGTGTGAAAAGCCTGTGTGGAGGTTGGAGCTTGGAAGAGACGTGGGGGGGGGGGGGGGGGGAGAGGTGCTTTTAGTGTTGTCTCAGATGGAAGAGTATAGCTAACTTCTCTCTCTCTCTCTCTCTCTCTCTCTCTCTCTCTCTCTCTCTCTACAGCAGCAGTCGGAGCAGTACCCCCTGCAAGCCCCACGGCCCCCCTGGTCCAACCACACATTTCCCCAGCCACCCTCCCTCCTCCGCTGCAGCGTCTCCCTTCCCTCTGGCCCTCCCCAACGGCTCCCCCCCGGCCCTGCAGTCCTTGCCACACCCACACCACCCCAATATGTTTGCGTCTCCAGCGGCCTTGCCACCACCGCCGCCACTAACGTCTAGCACCCTCCCGGTCCCTGGACACCCCGCCGCTGGGACCGCTTACTCAGGTAGGACCGTCACACAAACACCGGAGACTGGAGAGGCAGGGAACTGCAACAGCAGCTGCCACAAACTGTAGCAAAACTGTAAATGGTCCGAGCTTGTTGTGGCAGATGTCCGTCCGTGGCGTGTGTGAGATGCGTGTGGAGCTCTGTGGGCATGAGGACGTGTGAGAGAGAGACAGACAGAATGTCGCTGCTAATTTATGGGGCGCAACAACTGACGGTTCGACATTCCACAGGTGCCATCCACACCCTCTCGCTCTGGGCTGTGTGTGTTTATAGTGGTGCGTGTTGGTGCAGAAAGGAGTCCTCTTTCTTGGATTTGATTGATTGATGGGTTCTGCGAAGCGAAGGGAACGGCAGCGTTTAGGCACATTGTGAGCGACCCCGTTCTCACCGGGGGATTGGTTCATCTAGCAGAAATCAATTTGGTCAGTACGGAACGAACCGCGCCGGGTATTGTTTAAAGATTCTAATGACATTTCTTTTACGAAGAAAAAGTTCAATTTCCCACCCCCCCAACTCAATAAAAGCTGGAAATAAATGTAAGAAACGGCGCATAAGATTACTGTGGAATACAAATGATATGGTTACTCTGGAGAAAATAACATTTCTTGAGGCAATTTGCTCAATTTGGATGAAGAGCAAAATATAAATTGCATTTCTCCTTTTTTCCTGGAGACGCTCTGCCAGTTGATCTACAGCTCCGGTCCAGGCGGGGTTGGAGGGTTTATTTTAATTACAAAGAGGTGCTGTTGTGTCAGCCAGGGATTTAGCAATTCAGGGACCCGCATAACAGCTCCTCAGTCCTCTGAATATGTATAGTAACTAAGAGGACGAAGAGACTCACACAAAGTTGCCATTTTGATCCCCTTTTCCTCCATCTTGTTTTGTTCTAGTGTGTATGTGATTTAGTCTGTACCAGTCTCTCTAGGAGTATGACCTCTGTGGATTTTTGGATTGTTCTTTTCTCATCCAGAACCCAGACTAGTGCTGACGATGAGTCTCCTCTCCCTCTCCTCCTCCCCCCTCCCCTCTCCTCATTCTCCCTCTCCTCCTCTCCCTCTCCTCCCCCCTCTCCTCCCCTCTCCTCTCCTCCCCTCTCCCTCTCCTCCCCTCTCCTCTCCTCATTCTCCCTCTCCTCCCCCCTCTCCTCCCCTCTCCCTCTCCTCCCCCCTCTCCTCCCCCCTCTCCTCCCCTCTCCTCTCCTCATTCTCCCTCTCCTCCCCTCTCCTCTCCCTCTCCTCTCCCTCTCCTCCCCCCTCTCCTCTCCTCTCATTCTCCCTCTCCTCCCCTCTCCTCTCCCTCTCCTCCCCCCTCTCCTCCCCTCTCCTCTCTCCCTCTCCTCTCCTCTCCTCCCCCCTCTCCCCTCTCCTCTCTCCCTCTCCTCCCCTCTCCTCTCCTCCCCCCTCTCCCCTCTCCTCTCTCCCTCTCCTCCCCCACCAGAACAAGAGCTGCTACGCCAGGAGCTCAACACTCGTTTCCTGGCCTCCCAGAGTGCAGACCGCGGCGCCTCCCTGGGCCCTCCGCCCTACCTGCGCACAGAGTTCCACCAGCACCAGCACCAGCACCAGCACCAGCACCAACACACCCACCAGCACACCCACCAGCACACCTTCACCCCCTTCCCCCACGCCATCATGCCCACCCCTGCACCGCCCATGGTGCGTACCCCAGCCAGAAACGTGAGGATAAGTAGAAGACAACTACAACCCGGGGGAGGGGGGTGGGTGGAGGGGTGGTGGGTGGTGGGTGGTGGCTGTGTCAGTGGCAAAAAAAAGGGGGGAGGAGTGGATGATAATGCTAGGATTAAAACAATTTCAGGGGGTGTGTGTTGTGTTTATTAACAGCAGTATTTAGAAGTGCTTTAAATGTGGAATAACGGGCGGGATGTGTGGCGGTAACTGTTTTTGTGTTTATGAATGTCAGCCTGGGCTTGCTGGAGGTAAACAGGGTTTCTGTGGTCAACTCTGAACCCACGGCCATGTGTTCCTCCTGCACCACAATGACGCCTTTCTTCTCCAAGAAACCTTTCTAGTGTTTTCTCTCGCACATTTTTGGCCCCCGCACTCGAATGCAGTTATTTTCTAAATTGCCAATAACTGCCTTCAGCGAGTTGTTTAATTCGGAGCCAGCTTTGAGAACATAATACTAGTTTATTCATTCTAGTCTTTAATGACATCACTTAATTCTGCGGGGGTTTCATTATTGGAGAACGCTTTTGGGTTAGACCCCGTTGTTTGTCTGGGTTTACAGGCATTGGTGTGGCCGTCCCTCAGAAACTGGCCTGTGTGCCAGCTTTTTGTCACACACACACACACACACACACATATAACCATGGCTCTACTGTAACCGCTTAGGGCTCCGAGCTTTAATGCTGCTCTGAAGATACCTCAAAGGCAGAGTCGCTAGCTCTCTGACAGCTAATGAGGACATAAAACGTGCTTTTATGACCGCAGTGTTTATACTTGACTTGGGAAATGTTCTCCCTGGGTCCACATTAAACCGCTCAAACCACCCCAAATGAGACCGACGGCTGCATACTTTATGAGGTCTTCAGTCGCTCACGAAATGGGACGGCAAACACAGGGAAGGAATCGAGGATAGGGAAGTGGTCAAATGGCTGGTCTGTATAGATTTACACAACAGGCTCGTCTTAAAATGGACGGATGACTGCGTTGATCTATGACCATGTTCTCCTGGTGCTTTATGTTGCAGTGTGTTCTGTGTCTCTGGATATTCTGGAGGCTCAGTGCTTGTGATGCTGTACTGTGATGTTGTTTCTGGTCAGCATTATGTCCTTCTGTATCTTCCTTGTTCTTAGTTCTGTTTAATTTATTTCTTTGACAGTTTGAAAAATTCCCATCAAAAGTAGACCCCTTCTACAGACACAGCGTGAGTTTCCCTACGGTATATGTGTTTGTAGGAGCAGTGTTGTGCATACCCCGCCATGCTTTACTGTGTGTGTGTGTGTGTGTGTGTGTGTGTGTGTGTGTGTGTACAGTAGCTTCCATGCCATCCCTACTTGCTTCTGACTACAACATCCTATCCACCCCCCCACCCTCCCCAGCCCCACCCCATCCTCAGGGAGTAGACATGTCCCTGGCTTATAGAGAACCAGAGAGAACATAGCACATTAAGACTGCAGGGTTGCTGTATCTTTGTCTCATTACAAACGTACATCTGCTAACCTGAATCGCTCGCTCATTCATTACCCTTCATCCAATAAGCCCTGCCTGACTCATCACAACCCTCTTCCTTTCTTGAGTGAGGTTGAACAAGCGCTCGCTATAGCTAAACAGCTGCTGTGTGTGTGTGTGTGTGTGTGTGTGTGTGTGTGTGGCTTTGTCTTTAACTACACTTGACCCCTGCCTTCAATTACTGTGCTGCTCTTAAGAGGGGTTCAGCTGTTGTACACATTGTGAACGAGAGTAGCAATTACACACGTTAGTCAGTGTTTGCTGCTAATAGCACTCACTGCTGTCAGGACTGTTAGGGAAGCCAACCCTGGATTAAAACAACTTCTGGATCAAAGCAGAATGATTTAAGCCTCTTATTTAAAAAAGGGGGGCTTCTCACGATAACATTAGATTTCTGTAGCCACAGAAGGTCTTTTTAAATGCTTACACTCAATAGGAAAGGAGCGTGTTTCCAGGGGGGGTTGTGGGTAGGTGCGGAGGCAGACACTCAGGTCTGGTTGGGTGGTTCTGTCCGTCATGTCAGGGCCCGTCCATCCCCTCTGTGTCCACACAGCTGTTGTCCTGCCTCATGTTGTTCTGAGTGACCCACCACACCCACGCTCACTCTATTGTTCCTCTCCTCTTTTCTCAGCTGTTCCACTCCTACCCCCCGTCCGTGTCTGGAATTCCTCCGGTCATCCCCCCTAACGGGCCCTTCGGCTCGCTGCAGGGGGCCTTTCAGCCCAAGGTGAGGGGCCACACATACACACACACACACACATTCTCAGAATAGGAGGGGGGTCCTCAAAAACACCTTCACTTCACCCCCACACACACACACACACCAAACCCGTTTCTCAGAACAGGAGTGTCCCTCTAAAGTCCACTGTGCACAGTAGTGTAGGACCCAAACAGAAAGGCAGATGATGCAGAAGTGATGTTGTCCTCACGGCCTCTCCTCTTAACGCTGACCTGTGTGTGTCCACCAGACTTCTAATCCCCTGGACGTGGCCTCCAGACCTGGAGCAGTCCCACACACGCTCTTACAGAAGGACCCTAGGGTAAGGCCCAATCCCATTTCCCTTTCTTAAACCCTACCCCCTCATTTTGGAGCGCCACTCGCTTTTCGTCTTGCCCCTCGGAACAGTCACAAGGGGTAGAACAGAGTCACATGGGGTAGAACAGAGTCACATGGGGTAGAACAGAGTCACATGGGGTAGAACAGAGTCACATGGGGTAGAACAGAGTCACAAGGGGTAGAACAGAGTCACATGGGGTAGAACAGAGTCACAAGGGGTAGAACAGAGTCACATGGGGTAGAACAGAGTCACAAGGGGTAGAACAGAGTCACAAGGGGTAGAACAGAGTCACATGGGGTAGAACAGAGTCACATGGGGTAGAACAGAGTCACAAGGGGTAGAACAGAGTCACATGGGGTAGAACAGAGTCACATGGGGTAGAACAGAGTCACATGGGGTAGAACAGAGTCACATGGGGTAGAACAGAGTCACATGGGGTAGAACAGAGTCACATGGGGTAGTGGTTGAGAATCTTCCCCTATGAAATGAGACGACCCTTCAGGACCCTGATGATACGTCATCAGAAAAGCATCACTCGTGACTCAGTCAACTTAAGTTTCGTGCTAGCAATCGATCAAACAAATAAAATCGGTCATCAAATAAAAAAGAACAATGCTTCATTATTAGGCTGAATAATGACAGAATTCATGACAGAATAGCGGTACTCTGTAGGCTAGCAACCCCTGCTCCTACCCTGCCAGCCTGCACTGGTATTAGAGGAGTGGTAACAAGTGCAACAACTTCGCGGCTAAACTTTAGTTCAAAGGGGGGGAAATGCGTCATGGAAATATGTAAAAATGCGACGCTATCATGCACAAATAAGCCTTAAAACATTGTTGTAACGTTAGATAGATAGCTAGAGACAGCTGAATAGTCATATTTTTTTGCAATGCTTGTCATAAACAAAAGGTCTAATACATTGAAATGACTTGAGAAGATAATACGATGGTTATCATAATTTAAAAAAAAATCTTTATTAACAAAGAAAATAATGACATTTGTGGTTTTCTCTTCCTGCTTGTTTTGCTTCTTATCGTGCCGACGATTCGCAAGGCATTCTGGGATTTCATAATACAGAGTGTTGTGGCTCTCTTCGGAGTCTGGTCCTTAAGAACCTCAGTTTGGAGGGCTGTAGCCCACCTGGCCCTACCCCTACCCCCTGGCCCTACCCCGACCACCTGGCCCTACCCCTACCACCTGGCCCTACCCCTACATGAAAACAAGAATTGGGACACCCCTAGCCTACATGTGAACGTGCAAAACGGAGGGGTAGGGCTAAAATGGAGGGCCAAGGGTGACATGGGATTGGGCCTAACACTGCCGCGACTGCCAGCCACACACACGCACACGCACACGCACACACACACACACACACACACACACACAAACACACATTGCTACAACCAGCTATAAAAATGAAGGATGGTCTCATTAAAATAATGAGTGAGTCCGCTAGATGGATGTGAGGTACATACAGCCTGCCTCTGCTCTGTTTACTAGTGATAAACGTCTAGATGGATGTGAGGTACATACAGCCTCTGCTCTGTTTACTAGTGATAAACGTCTAGATGGATGTGAGGTACATACAGCCTCTGCTCTGTTTACTAGTGATAAAGGTCTCAGTTGGTAGTGCGCCCACAGCGCTGGTATCTTCCCCTGACATGTTGAACAGCTCTTCTCTGCATTGGTATGCAGGGGGCTGTGGGGAGCAGACACATTCACACCACCCAGCCCTAATTACTCCATCAATGCTTCAAGTTGAAATGTAAAAATTTCCCTTTCAAATGGTCAATAATGAAGCGATGCATAGTTGCTAATTAGAAACACTTGAGCGACAGTGAAGTAATTGAGCCACCTCTCTCTCTCTCTCTCTCTCCCTCCTTCCCTCCGTCCTTCCCTCCCTCCTTCCCTCCTTCCCTCCCTCTCTCTCCTCTAGCTAACGGATCCATTTCGGCCCATTCTCAGGGTAAGTGTGCTTTATTAGTGATAGCCCCCCCAGGCACCCTTTCCCCTCCCTCCCCCACAAGAGATGTCTAGAAAAACTAATTACAACACAAGCCCGCCTTACAGGTGTCGATACTGTATTTAATTAACTGAGCACTGCACTCTGAGGTGGAGCGTTCTAGCTCAAACCACAACAACAAAGCCGGTTTGTAATATAATGCTGCTTCTATTTATGGAAATGGTGTTGTTAGTTTGAAATTCATGTTTAGCTACTGCCTGCCTTTTTGAGGCATTTGGAGATAACATTTTTATTTATTTTTTTATTTAACCTTTATTTATACAGGTAAGAAACACAAGGGCTCATTTTCAAGTGTGACCTGTTCAATGATCAATGCTCAGATCAATGCTCAGATAAAGAAGTAGAAGGACTAGACCTGGGCCTGTTCTGTAGCTTTTACAACCAAAGCTTTGGAGAGAGCTTCCCCAATGAAGTTGATAGCCTACCAGGGCAGATCATTTATTTTGATTTAGTTTTACACTGTAGTCAATGAACCATAAACCCAGTCTGCGTGATGGTTCATAAATGTAGAACCTTGTTTTGATGTCTAACTATGTCCTCTCGTCTTGTGTTCCTCCAGAAACCAGGGAAGTGGTGTGCCATGCACGTGCACATCGCCTGGCAGATCTATCACCACCAACAGAAGGTCAAGGTGAGACCTCCCACTTGGCTCACAAGCCCATTACAGAAACACAGTCTGCTTCTCTAAACAACACATAATCCTCCTCTCCTAGACTACATGAGTAGGTTTCTTTGTTGAGTAATCATGAGAGTGTTCAGAGATCTGAGCGTGCCGTAGAGAGGGAGAGGGCTATGAAAGGACTGCCATCTTGTGGTTACAAGAGAACCAGTTAATTTACACTAACAAACCATAAGGCAAAACCCCTAACATATAAACTGTAACTCTAAACCGGACACTTTAAGAGGAGGGATGCAGGCTTGGACAAAAATAAATAAGATATTATTTATAATAAGTCAGTCTTACATAATGGCAGTTTGATTCATCCAGAGATATGAATGTAATAGTGTAAGTTGTGGGTGTTTCATGCCGTCTGTCTGGCCCGTCTTTCAGCAGCAGATGCAGGCCGACCCTCACAAGCTGGACTTCGGCCTCAAGCCAGAGTTCATGAGTCGCCCTCCGGGCCCCAGCCTGTTTGGTGCCATCCACCACCAACATGACCTGGCCCGGCCCGCAACACTCTTCTCAGCAGCAGGTGAGTGTGGGTTGGAGCCCTGGGTGGGAAACTGTCATTCATCATAATTCATAAGAAGACACAGAAACAACAAGCAACAGATAACATGAGCACATAGAACACAGAGTTAACGAACAGGCACAGGGAACAATTAACACAGCAATGTCCAGTGGGGGAGGGGGGTGGCAGGGTTAGGGGAGATGGTTAGGGGTAGGGAGGGGGGTGGCAGGGTTAGGGGAGATGGTTAGGGGTAGGGAGGGGGGTGGCAGGGTTAGGGGAGATGGTTAGGGGTAGGGAGGGGGTGGCAGTGTTAGGGGAGATGGTTAGGGGTAGGGAGGGGGGTGGCAGGGTTAGGGGAGATGGTTAGGGGTAGGGAGGGGGTGGCAGGGTTAGGGGAGATGGTTAGGGGTAGGGAGGGGGGTGGCAGGGTTAGGGGAGATGGTTAGGGGTAGGACATGGACACTAACAACAGGCCCCTCGCCCTAAACTGTTGGATCAATCCCAGGGATCTATAGGGGTCTATTATTAACACGGGAGCGCTCTAGTCCCCCAGTCTACACTCCTGCTAAGATCAATGCTCAGATCAATGGTCTTGGCTGTAAAAGTTGATATGCCCTGCAATTGCCTTCATCTAGGTACAACATTATTATGGAAGCAATGATAACCATACCAACACAGTTACACATTAGGAAAAACACCATTGAGGTTATTTGTATTTCTTTATTGATCATACTTCAGAGAGGTTACTGCTGGAAACATGTGCTCACATCAGCCTCCTCTCGCCTGTCAGGTCCTACGCACCCGTCAATGGGCCCGTTCAGCCACCCGGCACACCACCCGGCACACCACCCAGGCAACTTCCTCACCGCCGGACCTCACCTAGGTAAGAGCCAGGACGTCCGCTGGACATCTCAGTCCTTCCATATATCTCTCTGACAGGAGCGCTGACGACTAGGTCACATACAATGTAAAATTGTATAATGTATGATATATTTTAATGTTTGATATTTGTAATTTAAAGTATGTTTTATATGTTAAATGTTACTTGTAATGTATGTTTTAAATGTAGATATATCAGTGTTTTATATTATGCCAAATGTAAAATTGTATAATGTATGATATATTTTAATGTTTGATATTTGTAATTTAAGTATGTTAAATGTTAATTGTAATGTATGTTTTAAATGTGGACCCCACTAAAAGTAGCTCATGCCTATGGGTATAGCTAATGGGGATCCTTCCAATAAATAAACATAAACAAACTAGGCTGTAGACGATGTACAGAGATCATATAAACAGTGGATGTGTGTGTTTCTCCTCTTCAGAGCCATTCAGCCGCCCTCCCTCATTTGGAGGCCTGGCGGCCCTCAGCACAGCGGCCTTCGGTGGGCTGGGGAACCCAGCACTAAGTGAGTGTCAGCTCCCTGACCACACCTGGACGTGTTCACTACTTAATAATGACTAACACGTTTGTTACATGAAGTACTGACCTCCACAGAGCAGTGAGATACGCCTTTTAACTTGTGTTTTTCTTTTTCTTTCCGCGTGTTGAATCCCTAACAGCGCCCAACTCCATGTTCGGCCATAAGGACCCCAACCCCAACGCACAGCAGCACTTCAACAACAACCACGAGCCCTGGAACCGGTTGCACCGCACGCCGCCCTCCTTCCCCACGCCCCCCCCCTGGCTCAAACCCGGGGACTCGGAGAGGAGCACGTCCGTCAGCTCTCACGAACGAGACCGAGACTCGGACAAACGAGACTCCGTCAACAAAGACGACAAGGAGAGGTGTGTGATATAAATGTGTGATATGAAGTGTTTTTTTTTACCTGTCGTAGTCACAGTAGCAAAACACCTCTTCGACTAAGACCTGTTCTCTACAGTAACTAAACCATTTAGGTGAAGTTTACAGTCAGAACATTGGACAATTGTGGTCTGGTGAATGCTGAATGGGTTACTTTGACACACCACAGTAAAAGCCCTTGTTTGTGTTTCCAGGGAAGCCATGGAGAAGCGCCACCAGAGCCACCCGTCCCCTGTGCCCGTCAACCCAATCAACCTGCTGGGCCACAGCCGGCCCCCGGAGCCCCCCAGGAACCAGCTGCCCCCCAGCGAGCCGCCCAGAGACAAGGACAAGCCCAAAGACAGGGAGCACCCGGACTCCTGGAAGGACCCCGGCGTGGACGAGCACAAGCTCAAAGAGAATCACCACGGCGACAAGGACGCCCCCGTCATCCACGACGGGCGGGCGTCCGAGGACAAGGCCAGCGGCAGGCGGGCGACGTCGCCCTACGTCCGCCAGACCAGCCTGGACCGCCCCAACGGGGGGCTGAGCCGGGACGCCCCGGACAAGAAGGGCGAGCTGCCCTACGAGCACCAGAAGAAGAGCGGCGAGGTGAAGGTGAAGGAGGAGAGGAAAGAGGAGCAGGACGGCTCCACCGGCAGACCCACCCCGCCTCAGATGCCTCCTACAGCCAGCCTCCACCCCCACCCCCACCCCCACTCCCACCCCCACCCCCACCCGCCCCCCTCCTCCATGGCTATGCCCATGGGCATGGCTGGCGTCCACCCCATGAACAGCATCAGCGGCCTAGAGAGGACTCGTGTAGTGGCCCCCTTCATGGGCATCAGTCCCATCCCGGGGGCCGAGAGGTTCCCCTACCCCTTCCACTGGGACCCCATGAGGGACCCCTACAGGGGCCTGGACATCCGCCGGGACCCCCTGGGCAGAGACCTGCTGCTGAGGAACGACTCTCTGCACCGGCTGGCCGGGCCCCGGCTGTACGAGGCGGAGCGCTCCTACAGGGACCGGGAGCCCCACGACTTCAACCGGGACCACCCACACGCCCACCCCCTGGTCCTCGAGCAGCGGAGGGAGCAGGAGAGGGCTCACCTGGAGGAGCGGGAGCGTCTGCACATGCTCAGAGAGGACTACGAGCAGGGCCGGCTGCACGCCATGCACCACCACCACACGGCGCTGGACGGCCACATCCCCCACCACCCCGGCCTCATGGCCCCCGGCCTACCCAGCATGCACTACCCCAGGGTCAGCCCCGCCGCGGCAGCCGCCGCCGCCGCCGCCCACCAGAACGGCATCCTCAACAAGACCCCGCCCACCGCCTCCCTCAGCGCCCCGCCCCCTCTCATCCCCACGCTGGGCGCCAGGCCCGGCTCCCCCAGACGGACTACGGCCCTCCCCTCAGACATCAGGGACAGGCCCGTGTCTCACGCCCATAAAGACATAGAGGCACGGTGAGGTGCGCCCTCTGCTGGACTGGAGGCACACTGTGCCTGAGCCCTGTGCCTCACTAACACTGAACTCACACCAAGCACTTAGCCTTGGGCAAGCAGACTGTAACATAGCTGTGAATAAAATAAGTGGGCAGAAAAGTGCCCACAGATTTTCTTTTTTTTGTAAAAAAAGAAAAAAAAAGAAAAAGAGGGACAAAATTATGGAACAAAATATGAGATTTTACTATGCTCTTTTTCCAGTTTGTTCCTGCTTTTGTGTGTATTCTTTCTCTTGTACAGAAAAGTGGTGTGGAGTAAGCCGAAGGTCTGTAGATCAATAGACGCCCTCACAAAGACAATTTTGGAATGTACAGGTACTACAATGTACAGGTACTACAATGTACAGGTACTACAATGTACAGGTACTACGATGTACTACAATGCATTGACAGATGGCAAAGTGTGTAAATGTGTACAGTTAACGTTCTCACTCCTTTATGAAAAAAATTATGGTACAAATATGCAAAAAGGTGTTTTTGAAAGCTTTACTTTGAACACATGTAAATAGAGGATCATTAATGAGGAAGTGTAGAATGTGCTTTTCGCAAATTGGTTTTAGCTTGACACAGCTGAGCACGGTTAACATAGTACCACAAACTAACCCCCCATTCAACTATGCAACAAATGTCTGGGCTCATTCCCTGCAAGCCAGCCTTCTCACCATCCCAACTGACTGACTGCTGTATTCTCTCTACAACCTACAACTCAGCAGCCCATCACATAGATGACATTTACACATTACATTTACACAATAAATGTAAAAAAAACACAAATGTACACACCCCAAATACAAAAGTAATAGACAAGATTTTCCCAAGTTATTATTTGTGGTGACAATCCTTGAAGTTCTTAATATAGAGGCATATTTTTAAGTATTCTAGCGCAGGAAGCTACCTAACAAATTTAAAAGAAAACATCTGCCCATCAATTAAATTCATGCCACTTCTACCAGTCTTGTTTTGGAGAGAATACAGCATATTTACAAAAAAGACACCACGTTTCCCCTTCTGAAGGAGTGTAAAGTGTTTGGAGATACGTTCTGTTGGTCTAACAGTGTATTAAAGTGCTATCCTAAGTTGTTGTATCTACAAAAATAAAAAGACAAAAAAGCAAGTCTAAACTATGGACGGTTTGTTTCTAATGAGCAGAGATCTATTTTAGTAGTCCACTGAAGGTTTAGTTGTGCGCTTCAAACTCTGTGAGATCCAGATGTTGTGCAGTGTGTTTTTTATCCAACATAAAATGTCCACTGGAGCCGTAGTGGTTAGTCGATGCGTATTGCAAAGAGATTGTTAACAATAAAACGTTTTTTGCTGTTTATCATGTACGTTAAAAATGAAGTCTTTCTAGATCATGTACAAAATGAGAAAAAAATGAACTAAGCGACTGAATCTTCAGCATGCTCCTCATTTAAACTTGTGTTATGTAAATTGTGCCATGTTATTAAAAAATGTGAACTAACACTGTCTAAGGGCTTTTTATAACCGTCAGTCACTCACTTGAGGTTTCAGCCAACAGTATGCATTCCCAGGCTTCACATAGCCTACTGACTACAAAGCCAGTAGGAACATCACTGATTCTCATCCAAATCCAAATAAACATACCTTTTCTCCCCAAGGCTTCATGACAGGCCAGGGCCATATTCCACAAAGCTCGATAAAGTTCTAAGCCTCGATAAAGTTCTAAGCCTCGGAAATGTTAGCTTGCGTTCGGTGCCATCAATGTGGCTCAAATAATTCGCTGCTTGGTTGAGCTCCTTCTGAGTCAGATATAATTAGCCTGGTCCCGACCAGGCTAAAACACAGGCTATAGTCATCCGTGCGTCAAAAAAGGCTCACAGGCGGAAACTAAACCCTGAACGAAAGTTCCTCATGTGTCTTTTAGGAAATATTAGTTCCCACTTCACATGAGATAGATAGATTAGATAGTTTGACTGTGTGATAGATAGATAATTTGATATTTTGAAAGTGTGATCGATCGATAGATAGTTTGATTGTGTGATAGATAACTTGATATTTTGAAAGTGTGATAGATAGATAAAGAAAAGTGTAAAAAAAAAAAGAAGTAATTGTCTCAACTTGCATTGCCGTCATGACAGCGGTCTCGCTGGCGTAGTGGTTAAGGCTGCGGACTCGAGTTCCAAAGTTTGCGAGTTCGAGACTTGACTAAGTCATTCATTTTTTTTTTTTTTACATTTAACCGAAGATTTCATGCAAAGGTTTCAAACACCATTGTAATCGTGTCAGTTCTTGTAAATTAGCCTGCACCATAATTTTATAGCCTACAATACTTTTTTAGATGAGATTTTAGATTAGATTCAGACAACGAAATGCAGTAAAAAGTGCGTCTGTAGAGGGATTCGAACCACTGATATAAAATGACGAATAAATCCTATGGCAGCAGTCAATACCACTAGGCCATTGTGGCGATATGATGGTTTGTAGCCTGCTGCGGATATCACCACAGTAGTAATATTCATTTATTAAAATATGAACATATAACAATAACTGGGGCTAGTATGACCTACGCATTTAATCGGTCAGCAATTTCTTGCCAAACCATTTCCCTCGCCTTGTTAATTGCGGCAGTATTGCACTATTTTACATCTTATTTTTCCGTTTTCATAAAAATCAATAATTCGGAATGCTGCGCAAATGTAGTACCCCTGCAGAGTGGAGTATCTTCATTTCGACAGATCGACACTTCAGGGCTTTTTATGTCTGCGTGCACGCGCCCATATCGAAGATTTGTAAGCCTGTCTTCTGTGAACACTGATGACACAAGGCTGATCCTCATTCGAGGAATCACCTGAGGCTTGAATACCAATCTCGAGGTCCCTGAGCGCCGCATTTAAAAATATCGCCGCTATATTAAGCCACCGTTAGTGGAATATGGCCCAGATGATTAGGGCAGTAGACTGCCGATAAATGTAAGTCGGTTATCCATCGCATTCAAGAATTGAATTACACTTAAACAGGGAGTCACACACTTTTCTATTATACACAACTACGCACCGTGAGAAAGTGAACTCTTGTCTTACAATCAATACATTGCAAGACGCCCACAGATGCAACCACTTCAAAACCAACTAGAATATCTGTTGTTTAATCATTTGCATGATCTCTGACTGTCAACAACCAGATGTTGGCGTTGAACATCACAACTTCATCAAGACATCTCTCGTTGTAAGACACCACACATTATTTATGTGGTAAATCCCTAAAAACATTTCTGCAAGAATAAAACCAGCCAGACCTGGGGGCTTTTCTAACAGCCTGTCAATAAAGTATGCATCTCATAACTGTACTTACAGTTTTTCTCAATTGCTAAAACACATTTCACAAAACTTTCCTCCATTTTCCCAAAACTCTAAACACAACACACTTTTCTAAAGCTAAATAAACAAAACCACACCTTCTCTCTTCAAAGCTCAAACTTTCACACCAAAACAGCTGCTCAAAGCCTGCAAAAATGTAAACACTATACTGTATGCATCATTACAGACTACAACAAAACAACTGAAAACACAATGTTCAGTGTGTGAGAATGTTCTTTTTTTTCACAACTGCCAAAGCACATTTTTAGAAACCTTACAGAATCTGTTCTCAGAATATATCACTGTAGAGTATTGGGCATTCATAGATTTGTGTGTTTCATATGAACAGTATGTAAATCTACAGAAAATACATGTATGTTGTTGGAAAATATCCTTTTACAGTATGTATATGTTCTTCATGAATGTTTTACTGTAATGCTTGGCTAGTTTTACTATATAACTAAAAGACAGTTTTTTTTGTACTGTAAACAAATTACAGTACAGTAATTCGAACTTGATCTTACGTGTGGACAATCGACTTCTTTCTAAAGGGATCTCTTGACCATTCTGAAGTACGCATTCACCCACAGGGGTGGGTGAGAGTTACAGTAATTGAAATAGTATAACTTCCTTCAATGTTACGGTACATGTGGGAATACAGTACATGTGGGAAAACTAGGGTTAGGGTTAGGTGCTAGGGTGACTTGGTACATGCTGGCATGTCTAACCCTAACCCTACCCCTAATCCTAACCCTAACCTTACTGTAACCCTAGCACCCTAGCACCTAACCCTAACCCTAGTTTTCCCACATGTATGATAGTCATGCATAAAAATAAATCTGCGCTCCCTGTCTAACGTTATATCTAACGTTACATATTTTAAGGCTGATTTTGCATGATAGTCATGCATTTTTAGATATCTATTTCCCCCCTTTAAATGGCATATGATGTCGGAAATTTTACTAAAGTTCAGCCGCGAAGTTGTTGCACTGTTGTCCTATCGGGTTTTAAATAAAGGTTTGAAAAATGTACCGTATTCCCACATGTACCGTAACATGTACAATACTGTACTGTATCACAACTCAATGCAAACACTACAGAGGATCCATTACACACAACAATACTCACTGAAAACAATGTTCAGGGTGTGATGTTTATTTATTTATTTATGGAACTATACCACTCACACACACACACACACACACACACACACACACACACCACAATCATTTGCAACACGTGTCTTCATGTGAAATGTGTTTATGGTTTTGGCAAATGGGAGCTAGTTTTATTAAATGTGTTTAGAGAACTGGTCATTTGGTTTAGAGAATTGGCTTTTGTGTTTTAGCAATTGGGAAAAACTGTAAAAACAAAGGAATATGCTTAGGTTTAATAACCTTTCCCCGAGTATTCAGGCAAATCCGGTTCTTGCTGAATAACTGAAGAAGGATACCTGGTACATACATGGTACATACATGGTACATACATGGTACATACCTGGTACATACCTGGTACATACATGGTACATACATGGTACATACATGGTACATACATGGTACATACCTGGTACATACCTGGTACATACATGGTACATACATCGTACATACATGGTACATACCTGGTACATACCTGGTACATACCTGGTACATACATCGTACATACATGGTACATACCTGGTACATACCTGGTACATACCTGGTACATACATCGTACATACATGGTACATACCTGGTACATACCTGGTACATACATGGTACATACATGGTGCTTAATTCTACACAGCAGTGGCAGGATCAACATTTCCATTACACTAAATCACAGGTACAGTATACACTCACCAAACACTTTATTTTATTTAGGAAACTATACTAATACTGGGTAGGGCCCCCCTTTATTAGGAACACTATACTAATACTGGGTAGGGCCTCCCTTTATTAACACTATACTAATACTGAGTAGGGCCTCCCTTTATTAGGAACACTATACTAATACTGGGTAGGGTCTCCCTTTATTAACACTATACTAATACTGGGTAGGGCCTCCCTTTATTAGGAACACTATACTAATACTGGGTAGGGCCTCCCTTTATTAACACTATACTAATACTGGGTAGGGCCTCCCTTTATTAGGAACACTATTGTTATGAAGGCCCACAACTTAGAGCCAGTTAGTTTCCCCAAATCAGCCCTATTTTGCCCCTGTTATTTATTTTATTATTTTCCATACTATTCATGTACGTTTTCGTGAAGTGTATGTATTGTTATTGTAATGTTTATGTATATGTTTGATGACGTGGTATATCCGGGGTGTGTCCGTGACCCGGATGCTGGGTTCGGGTGGTGTATATATAGCGACGGAAGTGGTCTGTGCGCCAGAGTGTCAGATGAGAGTGATGAGAGTAACGAGAGTGAGCAGAAGCAGAGAAAACCGAGAAGTCGATCTAAGATGGCGGAGTCAGTAAAACGCACACCGTGCTGAAGCTGAAGACCTTAAGAGTAATTATTGAGTTTACCACTGTAGCCCAGTTTAGCTGTGTTCCCGTTAGCCAGCCTTGCCAGCCGCCGGCTGCTAAACGTTGGACCAAGCGAGACCCAAGCTGGACAGAGCGGTCGCCTTCACGAGGTGGATTGCGACAGACCGTGGACCACCGGACCTGAGACATTCACACCTCGTCGTGGACCACGAAGAAGCCCCTTTCCCTTCGCGTTGCTACGTCACCCCCCCCCTTTGTCTGCTGCCTTCCTCGAAGCACATGCGAGCTCCAACCAGGCCTCAACGCGCTCCTTTCAGTCCGGGACTCTGAGCCTTTTCCAGGCTAGGTACTGTGAGTGAGTGATTGAGTGTGTGTGTGGCCGGCGGGGAGGGAGTATATATATATGGGGATGTATATATCAGTTGTGTAAATAAATGTGTTTGTTCATATGGGATACCGTTGCTGTGTGTTTAGTCGTCTGTTAATGCTAATGCTAATGTTAATGCTAATGCTAATGCTAATGCTAATGCTCATGCTAACGATAGTACTGCTAGTCTAAAGGGTTGCTGGCGCCCCCTGCCTGTATCCTCCTACACTGCCTATTTAGCTCAGAGTTAGTTAGATAACCAGCCCTTCCTAAATTCTACAGTCCTTTTAGCTACTCCCTGGTTACAACTATACTAATACTGGGTAGGGCCTCCCTTTATTAATACTATACTAATACTGGGTAGGGCCTCCCTTTATTAACACTATACTAATACTGGGTAGGACCTCCCTTTATTAACACTATACTAATACTGGGTAGGGCCTCCCTTTATTAGGAACACTATACTAATACTGGGTAGGGCCTCCCTTTATTAGGAACACTATACTAATACTGGGTAGGGCTTCCCTTTATTAGAACACTATACTAATACTGGGTAGGGCCTCCCTTTATTAGGAACACTATACTAATACTGGGTAGGGCCTCCCTTTATTAACACTATACTAATACTGGGTAGGGTCTCCCTTTATTAGGAACACTATACTAATACTGGGTAGGGCCTCCCTTTATTAGGAACACTATACTAATACTGGGTAGGGCCTCCCTTTATTAGGAACACTATACTAATACTGGGTAGGGCCTCCCTTTATTAACACTATACTAATACTGGGTAGGGCCTCCCTTTATTAGGAACACTATACTAATACTGGGTAGGGCCTCCCTTTATTAACACTATACTAATACTGGGTAGGATCTCCCTTTATTAGGAACACTATACTAATACTGGGTAGGACCTCCCTTTATTAACACTATACTAACACTGGGTAGGACCTCCCTTTATTAGGAACACTATACTAATACTGGGTAGGGCTTCCCTTTATTAGGAACACTATACTAATACTGGGTAGGGCCTCCCTTTATTAGGAACACTATACTAATACTGGGTAGGGCCTCCCTTTATTAGGAACACTATACTAATACTGGGTAGGGTCTCCCTTTATTAACACTATACTAATACTGGGTAGGGCTTCCCTTTATTAGGAACACTATACTAATACTGGGTAGGACCTCCCTTTATTAGGAACACTATACTAATACTGGGTAGGGTCTCCCTTTATTAGGATCACTATACTAATACTGGGTAGGGTCTCCCTTTATTAACACTATACTAATACTGGGTAGGGCCTCCCTTTATTAGGAACACTATACTAATACTGGGTAGTATTGTTAGGAACACTTTTTCAGTGCACATACATGTGGGTCTCTGATGAGCCTAACCCTACTAAAACACAAACTGAAATAAAATAACCCAGTCTGTTTTTTGTGGGCTGTTTATTTCAGAAAATATGCAATTCAAGAACATTCAGATTTTAGCCACGGTTAGCAAGTTGGCATTTAAAGCTCAGCCCGTCGAGAAAAGGACTGAAAAAGCGAGGTATAGCAGCATGGTATAATGCCTTTAGATTAAAATCTGAGTGGTTTTGGGGAAAATGCTTGAAAGACATGTTTTGGGGACCCCAGAGTGCTATTAACTTGTTGAAAAGAGGATAATATGTGACCTTTAAAACAGCCTCAGTTCTTCATGGCTTCGTGATTCCACAAGATGTTGGAAACATTCCTTTGAGATTCTTGTCCATGATGACATGAAAGATCTGTTCAATAAGTGTGGCTTGAATGATGGTGAAAAAGTGCTCATTCCTTATGCCATCAGGGGCCTCATTTATAGAAAGTACTCAGATCAAATGTTTATCTTACCCATGTCGTACGTAGAAAACCACGTCAACGTAGTGATTTATACAATTTCAACGTGAGTCAATTTGACCGTGGAAACGATCATAGCTCTACGTCGGGTATTGACCTTGCGTACGCACATTACCTACTGGTTATGCGGAGTTATTACAGGTGCGCCTACTGTAATTCATGCGAGTGGCTCGTAATAAAATTAACGATGTTGTTATCAGCCGAGAAAATTAGTTTAATTCAAGATTTAAATGGAACTGATGTTTATGATTGTATTTCAGTCTTCCTTTATATCCCTCCGGGGGCCTCATTCATAAAAAAGTACTTGAACGTCATCTTTGACTTTCACGTAAGCACAGTTTTCTAAACGGACGTAGGCATTATTTATAAAACACAGGATTTACAACACAGGCATGCCACACTCAATTGAAGCCAACAACAGTACATGTACAGTAACAAAATACACCGCTTTCAACCAAAAACAATTGGCAACACTATGGTGTCATATATAGCAACCAGTGGTTGCCAACCACAGGATGGCTTTATAAGACTAAATTAATCATAAAATAGTCTTACCTTATGCAATGCATTTTTTCCTGGCTCTGCTTCGTGCAAAATCATCCACGATATCATTAAAGTGATTTGGTCAGTTCGCTCTCAATTGCCATGAGAGAAAGAGCCTTGAGACGGTGTTGCGTCATTTTAGTCCGCAATTGGTTTTTAATCCTGGACAGCACAGAGAATGACCGCTCCCCTTCGCAATTGGTTACAGGCAGAGTCAAAAATAGCCGCAGCGCAACATAGACATTTGGAAACATAGATTGCAGGCCACAATCGATAATTACGCGGAGTAGTCCTTGTGGGCTTTTATCATCTTCAGCCTTAATAAAAGATCTGTAAAAGACCTGCACCAGTGTGACCTCGTGACCTGTCCCCAGTACACAAACTTTAATGGCGCCCTCTAGTGTCTAGTTTCTATAGCCTACTCATTAATCTAATGGGAATGTAGCCTGTATTCGCATTATAATCTGAGTAGGCTATAGAAACTATGTAGCCCACACAAGCTTCTCTTTTTTTTGCAAGACGTGGGCCCCTATAAAATTGTTCAAAATAGTATATTCTAAATAGTTTTTTTACGTTCATATAAGGAATCTCATTTGTCCCAGTTACAGTAGGACATTTTCTACCGGCATCCCTGCGACAAGAAATGCAAAGGGCCCCCTGATCTCTGGGGCCCCTGGGCCTGGGCCCGGTAGGCCCGTTCAGTAATATGTCTTTGCCTGTGATAGAGGCTGAATTATAGCGGCTGAATTAAGACAAGTGCTATAGGGTAGGCGTTCGACAAGTGCTATAATATAGGGTAGGCGTTCGTCTCGAAGCGGGAGAGGGCAGAGAAGGGTGGCTTCTCTGTAAGTTGCGTTTGTAACGTTTGATCATGACAACTAACCAGGCACATGCTTATACCCAGTACTCAAGTTGTAAAAGAAAATCAGGGGAGGTGGTGGATTTTATCAAGAGGACAATTTTAGCATCCCCTCGCCAGTGACTTCAGTGTCAGTAACTGACTGTCATTGCATGTGTGCGTGCCCCCTCGCACCTTGAAATAGCAGTAATACCACGTTCATTGATAAATGACATAACGTATGGAAAGAGGGGGTTATTTTGACTGTTTTTATTTCAGGATCCCCCCTCAACTCGAGTGCTGCTTATACTGTAATAATATAATGGTCTTATTCTTATCAGGTGGTCTTATTCTTATATGGCTGCTCATTCCCAGACACCGGAGAAACTCCAGTATAATTTAGCGCGTGGCCGGGCAAGGTCCGTTGTGGAACGCACTAGGCATGTTGAAGGGGAGATAGACAGCTCCGGAGGAATATAAAGGAAGACTGAAATACAATCATAAACATCAGATCCTTTTAAATCTTGAATTAAACTCATTTTCTCGGCTGATAACATAAAATCGTTAATTTTATTACGAGCCACTTGCATGAATTACAGTAGGCAGTGCGGCTCACATGCCTGTAATAACTCTGCATAACCAGTAGGTAATGTGCGTAAGCAAGTTGAATACTCGACGTCGAGCTACGATCGTTTCCACGATCAAGTTGACTCACGTTGAAATTTTATAAATCACTACGTTGACGTGGTTTTCTACGTACGACACGGGTAAGATCAACATTTGATCTAAGCACGTTCTATGAATGAGGCCCCGGAGCTGTCTATCTCCCCTGCAACATGCCTAGCGCGTTCCACAACGGACCTTGCCCGGCCACGCGCTCAATTATACTGGAGTTTCTCCGGTGTCTGGGAGTTCGCAAAGGGAGTTCGCAAAGGGAGTTCGCAAAGGGAGTTCGCAATCCTGTTTTCAATGTGTCACCTGATAAGAATAAGACCATTATATTATTACAGTATAAGAAGCACTCGAGTTGAGGGGAAATAAAAAAACAGTCAAAATCGGCCCCTGAAGTCACTGACACTGAGGGGATGCTAAAATTGTCCTCATATGATCAAATCCACCACCTCCCCTGATTTTCTTTTACAACTTGAGTAGCCTACTGAGTATAAGCATGTGCCTGGTTAGTTGTCATGATCAAACGTTACAAATGCAACTTACCGAGAAGCCACCCTTCTCTGCCCTCTCCCGCTTCCAGACGAACGCCTACCCTATATTATAGCACTTGGCTTAATTCAGCCGCTATAATTGAGCCGCTATCACAGGGCGTTAATACAAGCCTCATTCACCTGCGTTCATTTTACCTGCGTTGGTATTAGAAGGAAGCACGTACGCAACTTTAAACCATCTCAGCCCGTTTTATAAATAATACGTCCGTTTAGAAAAATGTGCTTAAGTGAAAGTCAAAGATGACGTTCAAGTACTTTTTTATAAATGAGGCCCCTGACGTAGAGCTACGATCGTTTCCATGGTCAAAGTGATGTATAATAAATCACCACTTTGACGTGGTTTTCTACGTACGTCACGGGTAAGATCAAATTTGATCCAAAGTACTTTCTATAAATGAGGCCCCAGGTATTTACTGGGTAACACTGGGTGGATAATCACCTTATTCATGATAGCTACATAGATATGGACCAGCTTTTCAATAGAAGTCCTCCCATGATTCATGTGATTAAACCTGCCAGTATGTGGCTCTGTATGCCAATAAAGCTGAGCCTGTAGGATATGGCCTAGGCTTGGGAACACACAGTCGAGAACTTTCCACTTGTTGGCACTGAAAGGTTTCTATGGCAGTATGTTTAGGGTTGTTGTGTTACACCATCCAGTGAATTTGGAGGCATTTGCGTGTACGTGAGCAGACAAGACCTTTCTGTACACCTCAGAATTATCAGTTAAGACAAGTTAGCTATTACAAACCATCACACCCCCTCCACCATGTTTCACAGATGAAGTGATATAATAGAACCCATCCTCACAGAGGCCTGAGTGATATAATAGAACCCATCCTCACAGAGGCCTGAGTGATATAATAGAACCCATCCTCACAGAGGCCTGAGTGATATAATAGAACCCATCCTCACAGAGGCCTGAGTGATATAATAGAACCCATCCTCACAGAGGCCTGAGTGATATAATAGAACCCATCCTCACAGAGGCCTGAGTGATATAATAGAACCCATCCTCACAGAGGCCTGAGTGATATAATAGAACCCATCCTCACAGAGGCCTGAGTATGACCAGAGTCACTCATTAACCTGCTATGACCAGAGTCACTCATTAACCTGCTATGACCAGAGTCACTCATTAACCTGCTATGACCAGAGTCACTCATTAACCTGCTATGACCAGAGTCACTCATTAACCTGCTATGACCAGAGTCACTCATTAACCTGCTATGACCAGAGTCACTCATTAACCTGCTATGACCAGAGTCACTCATTAACCATGCTATGCTAGGGGCTGTGGGACGCTGCTGATGGCATACACCAGGGTTCTGTCCTGTCCTGGACCTGTTCCACCTGGTTCTTCCCCATGGCAGTGGGCCTCACAAACAAGCCCCCTGCCTCTTGACTCTGGGACTTACCCCCCCCCCCCCGCCCCCCTCGTGTCACACACACACACACACACACACACACACAACTGACAATGTAATCTACATTATATGGACAAAAGTATGTGGACACAATTCTGGTCTGGGGCTGTTTTCATGGTTTGGGCTAGGCCCCTTGGTTCCAGTGAAGGGACATCTTAATGTTACAGCATACAATGAGATTCTAGAGAACTGTATGCTTCCAACTTTGTGGCAGTTTGGTGAAGGCCCTTTCCAGTTTCAGCATGACAACGCCCCCATACACAAAGTGACGTCCATAATCACATAGTTTGCCGAGTTTGGTTTGGGAGAACTTGACTGGCCTGCACACAGAGCTCTGACCTCAACCCCATCCAACACCTGTGGGATGAATTGGAACGCCGTCTGCAAGACAGTCCTTCTCACCCAACATCAGTGCCCGACCTCATTAATGCTCTTGTGGCTGAATGGGAGCAAATCCCTGCAACCATATTCTAAAATCTAGTAGAACGTGTCCCCAGAAAAGTGGAAGCTGTTATAGCAGCAAAGGTGCTGCTATATTAATGTCCATGGTTTTGGAATGAGAAGTTCAACAAGCACATATGGGTGTTGTGTTGTTATTATAGTACATAATATTGGTTCCGCCCTATGTTGTTGTACCCGGACCGGGGACCCGAGTTAGAGCTGGAGAGTGTCTGGAAGACGGATGAGCTACGTGTTAATAAAAGCCAGCTCAGAAACCCTAGCCTGTTTATTAATAGTTAGGAACACTGGAAATAACAAACATAACATGGTGTCAGATAATGGGACTGGCAACGCGGAGTTCATCGACTTATGAAAAAGGAATGTGCTGGATTCCGAAAGCACACATCTGCGCACTGCTAGCAAGAGGAGCGTCATGCGAGCATGTCTAGCGAGAGTGGAAGTGACAGTGATCAAGCTAACGTGAGTGAAAACGTTTCGAACAATCAACAAGGAGACCAAGAAAATCCTGCACCCGTAGTGTTCCCCATCATGGATAAACTCAGTCCTCCCACACCCATGCAGTTCAGTGGCAATCTTGCTGATAATTGGAAGAGATTCAAGCAGAGATTTAATATTTACTTGGCCGCGAGCGGGGCGGGGGGAGGAGATGAAAAGCTAAAAGCGTCTATATTTTTGCATGTAATAGGAGAAGATGCATTGGACATTTACAACAGCTTTCAAATAGATGAGGGAAATTTAACATTGACTGAGCTAGTGACAAAGTTCGAGGAGTACTTTGTGCCCAGTAAAAATGTCACTTTTGAGAGATATACGTTTTTCTCTGCCGCTCAGAAGACAGGTGAGAGTTTTGATCAGTACTTAACTGAACTACTTACTTTGAGCAAGTCATGTGAATTCAGAGATTTAAGAAACTCATTAGTCAGAGATCGAATAGTATGTGGGATTCCTGATAATGGGCTTAGAGAAAGATTACTACGTGAACGTGATTTAACGCTAGAGAAAACAGTTCACATGTGCAGAGCAGCAGAAACCACTCGCGCACAAGCAAAGGAGCTGCGCATGGATGAGTCGGCAGCAGTGCATGCCGTGAAAAGAGAGGGACAGCGCCCAAAACAGTTTGGAAAGCAAAAGCCTACAGAGCAAAGTCCCAAGAGTCCAAACAGTAGATGTGGAAGATGTGGAGGCAAGCATATGCCTAGGTCATGCCCTGCTTATGGAAAAGTCTGCCACAAGTGTGGGAAGGATAACCACTTTGCGAGGTATTGCAAAGCTGAGGCTTCAGGGATGAAAGTGGACACAGTGGAAGAAGAGCCAGAGGAGTTCTTGGTTGACTCAGTACAGTCTAGCACAGCAGATGCGGCCAAATGCTTAGTCCCATTAACTGTGAATGAGACCATAATTCCATTCAAGATAGACACTGGTGCACAAGTCAACCTTATGTCCATACATGATTACAAGACCCTCACAGTTAAGAGCAAAATACACCCGGTGAAAGTAAAAGTGACAGGCTATACAGGAGAGACAGTTCCAATTAAAGGTTGTTGTTTAGTGACTCTAAAGCACAAGGGACAGCAGTTAAAGACACAGGTGCTCATAGTAGAGAAGAGCGTACAGCCAATCCTAGGTCTGAGTACCTGTGAAAAGCTTGACTTAGTGAGAAGGGTGTTTGTAGTGAATTCCCAGACTAGCACAGACCACAACGCAATTATGCAGGAGAACAACGATGTATTTGAGGGACTAGGATGCTTGCCTGGTGAGCACAAGATATGTGTGGATGACACAGTGACTCCTGTAGTTCATGCATGCAGAAAGATTACATTTGCACTGAGAGACAAACTCAAAGAAGAGCTAGCACGCATGGAGAAGATGGGCGTCATAAAGAAAATAGACGAGCCAACAGATTGGGTGAGCTCACTAGTGGTTGTGCAGAAGCCAAGTGGAGCTCTACGCATATGTCTTGATCCACGGGATCTAAACAGGGCTATAAAGCGTGAGCATTTCAAGCTACCAACAAGAGAAGAGATCATGTCACAGTTTGCTGGTGCTAAATGGTTTAGCAAGCTGGATGCGTCAACAGGCTTCTGGCAGATGAAGCTTGATGAGGCAAGCTCAAAACTATGCACGTTCAACACACCAGAAGGACGGTTTCGCTTTCTGCGTTTACCTTACGGTATTCTGTCTGCGCCAGAAGTTTACCATAAAACAATCCATATGATCTATGAGCACATAGAGGGAGTGGAGACCATGATGGATGACATCATCGTGTGGGGATCCACAAGAGAAGAACATGATGCACGGCTGAGGGAAGTACTGGATCTGACACGCAAGTCCAATCTGAAATTAAACCAGAACAAGTGTGAGTTTGCAGTGAAAAGCCTTACCTTTGTGGGAGATGTGATTTCAGAGGAAGGTGTCAAGCCAGATCCAAGGAAGACGTCAGCCATAATGAACATGGAACGTCCACAGAACAAAGAAGAGGTGAGGAGATTTCTGGGAATGGTCACATATTTGGCTAAATTTATCCCCCAGTTGTCTGCCCAGTCAGCACCACTCAGATGGCTTCTAGAGCAGAAGAACGAGTGGGAATGGTCCCATGAGCAGGAAGAGTGCTTCCATAAGCTGAAGGAGATCTTAACCAAGGAGCCAGTGCTCAAGTTTTATGACCCAGAACGGAGCACTAGGATCTCGGCAGATGCTTCTCAGTACGGCCTAGGGGCAGTACTGCTACAGATGTATGACAACAGCTGGCAGCCCGTAGCCTACGCGTCTCGTGCATTGACAAGTGCTGAAGTTAGATACGCACAAATAGAGAAGGAACTTTTAGCCAGCACATATGCATGTGAACGTTTCCATCAGTACATACAGTATATGGAATAGGGCTGCAACGATTAGTCGACTAGTCACGACTAATTGATTACGAAAATTCGTCGACGTGAAATGTTGTTGTCGACTAATCGCATAAAAAAAATTGTTAGAAAAAACGGGATTTTTTTTTTTTTTTTTAAACGGGAGCCATGCAAGAATCAGCTGGGTAAGTTTTAGCTAACGTTGTTAGCCAACTGGCTAACGTTATATTGTTAGGGTCGTAATGTTTATGTTAGCTTTACTGTTACATGTTGGAAAACAACGTCTCATGGACAGGGCTGTACATGCTATGAGCGTTTGTGCTATTAATTTATTTGCCCTGTGGCACGCGTGTGACAGACAGAGGCGCTTGTATGTAACGTTACGTAGCAGGGGTTTTCCATGTTGAAGCCAGGAGAACGCGAGATGAAATGAAGTGAGGGGTGGTCGCTATTAAAATACCAGGTAGTCATGGTGGATGATCATGAATGATGCTTGATAAGTGAATGCTATTTCAATTATGTTGAGTCCACCAGCGAGCTGTCTGTAAGATAAACAGCGCCAAGCGTAGCCTACTAACGTGAGCTGTCTGTAGTCTAGCCAGCAATGCTAGCTAGCCAGTCAACTAGCTCTGTGAGCAGCTGTAGCTTGGCGTAACGTTAGGTTAGATAGCTAGTTAAGCCGGATTTATGCTTCTGCGTCGCCATTTACGCGCAGCGAAAAGCCACACGACTAATCGTGACTAATCGAAAAAATAATCGACAGATTAGTCGACTACCAAAATAATCGTTAGTTGCAGCCCTAATATGGAAAGGCTTTTGAAGTGGAAACAGACCACAAGCCCCTAGTATCAATAATGTCCAAGCCCCTCAATGATTGTCCTCTGAGGATTCAGCGACTGTCAATCAGACTGCAGAAATATGACGTGAGAATGGTCTATACACCAGGAAAATTCATGTTTGCTGCTGACACGCTCTCACGCGCAGTCAACAAGATGGAAAGTCCAAATGAACAGAAAAGCGTCGAAATAGAAGCCTATGTTGACATGATTGTCACATCACTTCCTGTGTCTGCGGAGCAGACAGAGAAGATCAGGAAAGCAACTGAACTAGACGAGACACTGAAAGAGCTCAAGAAGACCATACTGAAAGGGTGGCCTGTGCAAAAGCGTGATTGCCCAAGTCAGATCCAAGATTACTGGGCATGCAGATCAGAGCTCTCAGTTGCTAAGGACATTGTCTTCAAAGGAAGCAGGTTTGTCATCCCGTCATCCATGCGCAAGGAAATGCTGCAGAAAGTGCATGAGGGACATTTGGGTGAGGAAAAATGTAAACGTAGAGCGCGTGAAGTAATGTACTGGCCAAGGCTCAACCAAGACATCAGCCACACCACAGCTGCATGTGAAATATGTCTCACCTACAGGTCCAAACAACAAGCAGAGCCGCTCATGCCCCACCCTGTACCTGATCGCCCGTACCAGAAGGTCGGAGTGGATTTGTTTGACTGTAACGGTAAAAGCAACATTGTAGTCACAGATTACTTCTCCAACTACCCGGAAGTTGCAACACTGCAGTCAACATCCAGCAGAACAGTCATAGCCTACCTTAAAACAGTCTTTGCGAGACATGGAGTTCCCTGTGAGGTGTTTTCAGATAACGGGCCACAGTTTTCCAGCAGCGAGTTTGCTGGTTTTGCAGAGGACTGGGGTTTTCACCATGCCACCTCAAGCCCTAACTACCCGAGATCCAATGGGCTCGCAGAGAGTTCAGTCAAGGTTGTCAAGGCTCTCATGAAGAAGGCTCAAGATGGACAGGAGGAGTTCCAGAGGAGTCTGATGGTATACAGGAGTGCCCCTTTGGAAAATGGTTTGTCCCCAGCCCAGATGCTGATGGGAAGGCGCTTACGCACTAACCTTCCTATCCATGAGAACCTGTTGACACCTGTAGGAGCGCACACAATTAGGACAAGGAAACAAGAACAAAAAGAGAAACACAAGTTGCAACATGACAAGAAGACAAAACACTTACCAAGCCTCAAGCCAGGCGATACAATCCGTATCCTGGATCACACAAAAGGCACATGGAGGCAAGGAGGATGCGTGCAAAGAGAAGTTGCACCACGCTCATACCTGATCCAGACAGACCATGGTGCAGCTCTGAGACGAAATCGTGTGGATCTAAGACCACAGGTAACGGTCCCAGAGACAGATTCTCAAAAACAAAGCACTGCAGAAGTGTTAGATGCTCCCAGGAGTGAGCAGTTTGGTCAGAGTTCTCCGGACCGCAGTGACTCCGTCATGCCAAAGGGGGGCAGCACACCCTCTGAGACCTGTTGCAGGCCTAAAAGGACTGTTAAACCTCCTGAGAGACTTATTGCACAGTGCTAAAAACCATGTGGACTGTGGGCAGGAGACAGAGTAAAGAAAAGAGGACACTTCTTGTTGAGAGTTAAATGTAAATGAAAATGTTTGTGAAAAAAAAAAAAGTTTGTAAAGAGATATGTGATACATAGATGCTTATTATTTGAAATGCAGGTTTATTATTGGAATGCACAGATTTAAGAACAGTCAGAAACTAATGTTTTGTTATATGACTACAAGAAAAGAACAAGTTTGTTTTGAAAGAAGGGAAGATGTGTTGTTATTATAGTACATAATATTGGTTCCGCCCTATGTTGTTGTACCCGGACCGGGGACCCGAGTTGGAGCTGGAGAGTGTCTGGAAGACGGATGAGCTACGTGTTAATAAAAGCCAGCTCAGAAACCCTAGCCTGTTTATTAATATTTAGGAACACTGGAAATAACAAACATAACAGGTGTGATGTGGGGACAAAATACTTTTGTCCATATAGGGTATATTAGTTTTACATACGCTAATTTAAAGCCTACATAATTACTGCTCTACTGCCCCTTTCTGTCATTGTCTATTTTAAACTATTTTTGCTTATAGTGTTGTTTATCACATTGTTATTTTTTTTATTATATTGATGTATATTGCTGTCTGTGTCTTACGCACCAACCATACCAAGTAAATTTCCTGTATGTGCGAAAATACTTCAGATTCTGATGATGTGCAGAAGTTATATTGCAGAAGATGTATTCTCTCCTTCTAACACTTGATGGAGCCAAAGTATTATACAATCTCACACAATGTCAGGAGTGTGGATGGAATTGTTCCCAAGGGCAAATCAGAATCTTGTAGCATTGTGCTCATACCCTCTCTCTTCCCCACCATGGCATGCACATTTAAATATTATTAGTAATGTAGCCACTTACGATCAGTACATTTGTCTAAAGGAAGTGAATGTGAATCAACGATCGATGACAGTCATCGCAAGTAAGACTTTCTATAAGAATAAGAGCCACAAGCCGTCACAGTGCTAGAGGAACAGCAGAGAGGTAGAACCAGTCTGTTAGGTTGACTTCCTTTGTTTGAACTCAGGTGAAAGTGCTTACCACTGTCATCAGCATTGTATGCTGTCTAACTGGAAGAGCAGCATAGCAAACAGAGAATGGATCAGAAGCGGTTCTCTAAACAGCTGACTCCCCTGAGAAGTAGACACAGACCAAATGAAAACAGAAGACCTTTAAGACACTTTAAGTAAAGCAAGATTTTTTTTCTCCAATGGATTGCACACATTTGTCAATATACTGACTAGACAATTCAAGGTAACCCAATTGATGAAGAGCTTCTCCACTTCCTCTCGTAGGCCATATCTCTAATTACAACAGAATTTAAGTACTGGTCTCAGCAAAGCACTGGAGTGGTCTCTTCTGCTAAGGATGGGAAGGGCCAAAGAAACCTCAGAAAAGCCCAAAAGCAGATCAGAAATATTACAGTCCATGCTACCTTTCAGAGATGGATGATACCATATTATCAGTGTCCATATCCGTGGCCTGGGGAATGGTTAGAATCTGACCCATGCCCTCTCCTCCTTACTCGCCTGTCTTTCTCTACTGGGACTACCACGCTCCAAACCATAATGCTGTAAGCTACAATGCACTGCCTGGAATGCTATAGAAAAGGAGACTACGTGGATATGCTGCTCAGACTCTTTTCCCTGGCATTAATACTGCAAATACTACACATATGCTCCAGCGCTCCTAAAAACACATCCCTTTGTATAAATGGGAGAATATCCCAGTCTCAGTGGTACTGTTCCCCAGCTGTTTGTTCTCCCAGGTTAGAAATAGGCTGTAAACACTTGAAGGTCATTAAAGGTAGAATCTGTGATATGACGTCATAGCAAAACGAGTGGGCGACGCTGCCAGCAACTGTTGAAACATGGAGATGCAACAGACTAGAGAATAGAGCGTGTTGCTACAGAGCAAACATCCCAAGTTAGAAATCCAAATCCAAACCAAAGACATTTTATAGAAGGGAGGAAAAGTAGAGTTGAATGTGATTGGCAGGTCAGAGTGCAGTAAAACGAGCGGCCCGTCTCGTTTGCTCTTGTTAACTACAACATCTTTGATGAAAGTTGCTCTGTAGACTCTACATCATATCTCAGAGTCAACCTTTAAATGGAGAATGGATAAGGTCTCAATTGCTTGAAGCACCAAACAAATAGCCGGTTGGCGGTCCTTCCAGTGCTTCAAGCATGCAGCCTCACTTCTGGCAAGAGCAATCCTATGTACACCAAGGTCTACAATAGACAGGTTCATTTTGTATTCTCCATCATTTTACACATAAACACAGGAGGGAAATGGCTGAATATAGATTTTCAGCAGCGAATGAATCCCATTGGGGTTGACTCATAGTCAGGTTTGTTATATAATTTCGTGGGAAGTTTTTGGAGATTTGCTAATCTATACATTTTTGGAAAGGGCATTGTATGAGGAATCAGAAAATATATGTTTCCATTTGCACAGATGTCTGAAAGGCGGCCATCTTGGCATTTACAAAATGGCTGCCATAATACACACGTTTTGTAATATCTTGGCTTCTAAATAAGCTAGAACATTGATTTTAACTGCTAAACCTACATTTTCAAGGAATCCAATGGTTGTAGTTACAAAGCTATTTTTTGTATTCTTTTTTTTTTAATATCATCACATAAAAATGTGTAACTTATACTTTAAGAAATTGTAGTTTTTCTATTATTTCCATACGTGAGTCCACAGACCACAGTATGATCATGACAACCTCCTGCATTAGATAGTCTCGATGTTATGATTTAAACTTTTGTTGGCTTTTTGGGGGGATTTGCTAATCTATACATTTTTTGATGTTATGGCAACAGCCAGCAACCAGTAAGGCAATACAGAGGCAGGTAAATCTTTAGCCTAATGGCATATTTAATGATCTTCTTTCGGCGTATGGGTAGTTGTTTTCCTCTCCACTCCACCAGGCTCGGGGCCGAGGGGCTACCCTTTTACCACCCTGAGACCTGGTTGAGGGGCTCACCCGGGCTATATTTCTGGACACCCCTCCAGAAGCCACGTCATCGTCTCGTCATCTAGTACCGACAGGCCATGCATCCCGTTGGGTGGGTGGTACACCGGGCAATCCAGGATAACATGGTCTGCGGTTTGGTCCTCTGCGTCACACTCGCACGACGCATTTGGGGCCAAGCCCCATCTGTGCATTGATGAGCGGAAACGCCCGACGCCGGTCCGGAGACGATTGAGCCTCACCCAGGATAGCCTTGGCAAGTCCATCCCGAGGGGCTCAGGGCCGGCGACTGGGATGTGGTCGCGGAGTTTGGAGGTGTTTGCCTCCCACTCCGCGCGCCACATATAATCCGCCCATCCTGCCGCACTGATGTTAAGATCTCTGCATTGCTGCCTGAGATCCTGTGCGGCAGGCACAAATGGGTGTCTCAACTTGAGACGCCGGAAGGGCTCCGCTGTTATAGTGAGCGTATCGTGGAGCAGATGGTTATTAAGCTCCACGGCCCGGCAGGCGAAACATGCTGTGGCTCCCATGCGGTGGAGGCCTGCGGGCTGGATGCCTGCTAGGATGGGAAGGTTGTCCACGGGGGTAGGACGCAGGCATCCTTTCACAATGCGCAAGGCTTTGTTTATAGGCGAGTCGATGAGGCGGGTGTGGGCACTGCGACACCATACTGGGGTGCAGTATTCACTAGTTGAATAAACGAGGGCTAGGGCTGCCGTGCGCAAGGTCTTTGCGCCGGCGCCCCAGCCCGAGCCAACCAGTCGCCTCATCAACGCCACACAAGCTGTTAACTTCTTGCACAGTGACTCGAGGTGCCGGCGAAACGTGAGCGTCCTGTCCAATGTCACACCGAGATAGATTGGCTCAGCGGAACATGGCAGGGGAGTTCCATCTAGGTATACTCTAAGCTCACGTTTAGCCTCCCTGTTGTTAAGGTGGAAGGCAGCCGATACCGTCTTTGCCTCGCTAAGCTTCAATCTCCATTTCCGGTCGTATGCCACTAGTGTCTGCATGTCCTGGCTCAGAATCCCCTCCACAGACTGCCAATTTCCAGCAGAGTACACCACTGCGAGGTCGTCTGCATAGGCGTACTTCCGCGAGAGTGTGTTGGGCAGGTCATAGGTGTATATATTATAGAGGAGGGGGGCCAGGACCGATCCCTGAGGGACGCTGTTCTTAAGGCGTCGAAGCCTGCTTAGCTGTCCGCAACCGGTGGTGAGAGTAAAGCTGCGGTTACGGATGAGCTCCATGATCATTCTGACCATGTGCCTGTCCGGCAGCAGGCGGAGCAGCTTGCAGGGGAGGCTGCGATGCCATACGGTATCGTAGGCAGCCGTCAGGTCTATAAAGACGGCCCCGGCCTTCTTTTTTGCCGAAAAGCAATCCTCGATGTCTTGAGTCATAAGGGTGACTTGATCTACGGTCGACTTCCCGCGTCGGAACCCGGCCTGCTCACGTGGGAGCAGCGGGTCGACAATTGGTTCGATGCGGGTGTAGATGAGACGCTCGAGGATCTTGAAGGGGATGCATAACAGAGAGATGGGACAGTAACTCTTAGGGTCCCCTTCAGGCTTATTCGGTTTAGGGATCGCAACAACTAGGGCTCTTCGCCAGATTTTGGGGATCTTGAGTTGGCGCAAACTGGAAGTGAGGAACGCTCTCAGCCAGGACTTCAAGGTGGGTGCGGCATGGAGAATAAGCTCTGTATCTTATATTTAATGATAAAAATAGATTCAAAATAAATGAATGGGAGGAATGTGGGGAGTGTATAGTGTGCTGGTTGATCTGTTTGTGGGATGTGTATTTACTCTATGTGTAATGACAGGCGGGTTGTGTCTCTTGACTATGTATAAGCGTTTATGCTATGTGTGATGTGATATGTGAATGGCGAGTCCAATTCGTGCCAATGTGAGCTGGGCTGTTAGATTAGTTCATCATCATCACTTTCGTGCACGGCTTGGGAAACGTCATCGTTCTGGCACTGGCTGCTGCACTGACACATGTCAGTACAGGCTAAGTTCTTAGCTCTGCATGAACATCTGCCAGAAGAACAGTCAGTTTTGCATTTGCATTGTACCATCTCAATGATGGACTTTGGGGCTGGGAGGACGTCTGTGGTTGTTGGTTTAAGCATGCCATCCTCATGTTTGGAGTACCAATTTTGCAGGGGATCCAATTATGGATCCTGCAGAGCAATGGCTGCCTGTGCCCATATACTTTTATTTATTATGCAGAATGCTGGAGGAAATGTACGGAACGAGAAGCCAATCACACACACATTTTCTATACATGCCCTAAATTTAAAAGGTTTTGGGAGGCAGTTCAAGTAAAAATAAAAAATACATTTACCTTACAAAATCCTATACATCCAGTCAATATTATACTCGGTCTTATTCCACTAGATATATACAGAGAGGGAGATAAATATTTGTACACCATACTACGTATCGCGGCTTTAAAGCAAATCATACGTAAATGGTTGGACTTAAACCCACCATCCGTTAATAATTGGAAAAAAACTGTTGAAGACAAAAGAAATGGAAAGAATTACTTGCAAAGTGGGAGGCCGTGAAGAGCAATTCACTATGAACTGAAATGAATGAGTAGGAAGGAAGCCCCCCCCCCCCAACCCTCCCCGATCCCACCCCTCCCACCCCCCTCCCTTTGTCTCTTACTTTTCTATTTCTATCCCTATAATTTCTCTCTTCTTTTTTTAAATATTTTCTCTCTAGTCTTTATTCTTTATTTTCTTTATTTCTTGTTCTCTCTATAAAAAATAATAAAAAAAAATGATGCAGGATGAACTTAAACAAGTGAAGAACTTGTAAAGTGTGTGAAATGAACTTAAATGTAATGTAAAGTCCTGCAATAAAGTATATAAAAAAAAATGTAGGTTTAGCAGTTAAAATCAATGTTCTAGCTTATTTAGAAGCCAAGATATTACAAAACGTGTGTATTATGGCGGCCATTTTGTAAATGCCAAGTTGGCCGCCTTTCAGACATCTGTGCAAATGGAAACATATTTTCTGATTCCTCATACAATGCCCTTTCCAAAAATGTATAGATTAGCAAATCCCCAAAAAATTCCCACGAAAGTTTAAATTGAAACATAGTGAAACTGACTAATAAGCCAAGCTAGTTGCAACTGCAACTCTAGGCTGCTCTCCCAAGTTGCAAAAAAAAAGACAGAATGAAACAGAGAAACACACTGCTACAATATATACTGAATAAATTAACTTTACGTTTTCTTTTCTGTTATGTATTCATGTCATGAGCTTCAGTAGTGCCAAGGATGTGGCTTTTTGTTCGATATATATTTAGTATAGATTTACCAAATGGGCGCCAGGGATGGGCTTTGTAACGCTGTCGAACTGGAGTGTAGAAATGGTGGAGTGAGTTGTTAGTACACGTGTTAGTAGAGGATATATGTTGATGGAGGCATGTTAAAAGTGGCGTCGGCTCGTATTGACATCCATTGTATTAAATCGGGCGCTGTATTGAACATTTCCCCCGCCGTGTCATCCGTCAACTACATTCAAACCGTTTCCACAGGGATATTTGGTTTTTAATTCTATAGCCCTGGGAACGGTGTGTTTTTTTGCCGCTCTGTCACACAACAAATCCGCAGAAAACTGCAGCTGATTTCTCGACCCGTGTGTATCCGCATGTCACTTTCGAACGCAAGGTCCGATCATTTCCATTCAAATGGTTTTGGATTCCTTGTTTTGTGGGGAACACTGGGATATTCGTTTTTTAATTCTATTCCCCTGCGAACTGAGTGTTTTTCCGCCGCGCTGCCACACAGAGAATCCGCAGAAAACCGTTGAAACAATCCGTCGAGAAAAGGACCGAAACAGAGGCGTTTATCGGCATGCTAGAATTCCATTCAAATGCTACAACCATTAAAATCTAAGTGGTATTTCCAGAAAAAAAAACTTAAATAACATGTTTTGGGGACTCCAGAGACCAACATTAACTTGTGGAAAAAGAGCATCATAGGTCTGCTTTAATGATAAAGCACACCTTTGTGGGGTTGTTTCTGTACAGGGCCAGACTCATTGATTTGGGGGCGTAGGGGAACTCCACGAACACTCCGTAGTGCATGATATTCTCACCCAGCCAATCATCTGCATCCCCACCTGGACGTCCGAGAACACTTTGGTGGCCACGCCCTCCTCCAGGGCTGCTTTCAGCGTGGGCTTCTTTATAGTGTCTTCACACAGGAGGGTCTTACTGGGGGTTAGTCCTTCGGTGTTCAGCTGCAGTATTCTGGGTTCGAGGTCAGCAGACCTCTCCCCCGGCTGCTGCCGAACACCAGCCCGGGTGAGGGGCCCTGGTTGACAAACTTTGTTTCGCTTCTTGCTTTTGGCAGTCATTAGCTACTTACGGGGGTCACCACAAGAAGGTGTTTGCCACGCCACATCAACATGCACGGATGCTGAGTGCTCTCTATTCGCTTGGTGATTCGCAGTTCGCACAAGGTTTTCCACTTGTTGTGAGCTTAGAGTTCACTAGCTTTAGAGACCCCCAATACTTTATGGTGGTACCAGGGGAGGCTGGGAGAGGTAGAATACATCGGAGGACGGGCTCATTGTAATGCATGGAACAGAATTGTAATGCATGGAATGGTATGGAATGAGGAATGGTATGGAAAGAGGAATGCTATTGTACTCTACTACAGAGTAGTAGGTACCGCCTTCATGAATTCAAGGAATTTGGACGATTAAATCAGATCCTGATAGGGCCTACGCAAAGCTATCAAAGATATTAAGAGGCAACACAGGGACAAGATAGAACCCCAATACCAAGGCACTGATGTGAGAGGGATGTGGTGTGGGCTGCAGACGATAACGGATTATAAGGGGAGACCTGGCAGTATGTGCACTGATGCTTCACTTCCTGACAAGCTCAACACCGTTTACGCTCGGTTTGAGGGAAGCAACAAGGAGCCCCCCACAAAGGCTCGCGCTACCCATGAGGACAGTGTGCTATCAATCACTGTGGCTGATATGAGTAAGGCTTTTAAATGTGTCAACATCTGCAAAGCAGCCGACCCAGAAGGCATCCATGGACAGATCAAAACTAAAATAATAAATGTTCTCTCTCGCTTATAACCAACAATTACAATAAGCCCACAAACTGAAACAATATGTCACTCAAGCATAGCCTACATGGAAAACACTCATAGAAATTAAAGTAGACTCACCATTTCACTGTTAGATGAGCATCAAAACCTCATAAATCTTCATCAACAAGCTAAATCCAAAATCGATCACAGTCACAGGCAAAACTATTTACAGTTAGGATAACCTATTTGGATAGTTCATTTGTGGGCGCTATGCAAGAACAGGATTGCATCCACTGGATACCCCCCCCCCCCCCCCTAGATCTGCATCCACTGTTAACTAAAGCCTAACTAAAGCCTGGTACACAGGATTTTCTCAATCTTAACAGATTGAACGGTTTTGATCGTATTGTGTGTGGTGTGCTCCGATATACGACCACATGCATAAAGATCTGTCCTCCGACATTCTGGAGTCTCGTCCCCCAAGCCAGAAATCTTGCGTGATCAGGGTAGTAGTACCCTGACTGACCTGTAGAGGCCGAAGAACGAAAAGAAGAAGACGCGTCAGTCCGCTTGCTTCTTGATTGGCTACGTTCCATTCCACGTCACAATCGGACTCGGGAGTTGTCAGTTTTGACCACAGACAAGAAGACTTTTGATCGTAAATATTGAACACGTTTAATATTTACGATCGTCGGCCCAGACCATTTTCAGAGCAGATTGTCAGGAGAAATTGACTCTTAACACACCTCGCACCACAGGATAATCTTGTAGGATAACCTTTAGAGCCATCCGATAATCGGGCGTTTGCTGTCCTTGGTCGGAAGGGGGGAAATCAGGCCAAAATCGGCCAGATTATCTTTATGTGTGTACCAGGCTTTAGTGAATCCTGGTCCAGCCACTGTCCTACCCTGTCAAACTTCACATTGTTGTCATCTATCGCCCCCCAGGCCAGCTCGGTGACTTCCTAGGCGAGATGGATGGCCTTCTCAGCTCCTTCCCTGATGATGGCACTCCACTCGTACTACTAGGTGACTTCAACTTCCAATCAGAGAAGCTTCTCTCATCTGGAGTACTTGGCCTTCTCCTCTCCTTCGGTCTTACCCTGTCCCCCTCTCCTCCGACTCATAAGGCAGGCAATCAGCTCGACCTCGATCTTCACCAGATCCTCCCACACTTCCAACCTTACTGTTACCCCTCTTCCCGTTTCTGATCATCACTTTATATCCTCCCTTCCCCTCAAAACCACCTCTTCCCTGTCAGCCTCAAACCACTTTGGACCCTCTCGTCGCAACCTACGTACCCTGTCCCCCACCACCCTCTCTTCTTCTGTCTTATCCTCCCTACCCTCTGTTGAATCCTTCTCCCTTCTATCCACTGATGCAGCATCCTCCACCCTCCTGTCCGCTCTGACCTCATCCTTCAACGCTCACTGTCCACTAACCTTGAAGCCAGCTCGATCCTCTCCTCAGGTTCCCTGGCTCTCTGAAACACTACATGCTTGTAGACTAGAGCTCAGGGCAGCTGAGAGGAAATGGAGAAAAACTGGCCTCTCTGATGACCTTAACCTCTATCACTCTCTCCTCTCCAACTAAGCCTCCTCTGCATCAGCTGCTAAAGCATCCTACTATCATCCAAAATACATTCTTCTGCCTTCCTGTTCTCCACTTTCTCCACCTCCTCCCCCTCCTTCTGCCTCCCTGTCTGCCGATGACTTCGTCACCTACTTCGAAAAAAAGGTGGACGACATCAGCAGCACCTTTTCCCCTCCTCCTACCAATGCTGCTAACACCCCTTCCAAACTCTCTGCTCGACACTCGGTCTCTGGCTTATCATCTTTTCCCCCCGTCTCCCCTGATGAGGTTCTCACAATTATCACATCCAAGCAGGCAACCACATGCCCTCTCGATCCCATCCCCTCCCCTCTTCTCCAATCCATTTCCTCCGATATCCTTCCTTACCTTATCCAACCTCCCTATCCACAGGATCTGTCCCAGCGGCTTCTTCTTCAAAATAGCCAGAGTCAAGCCGCTCCTCAAGAAACCTACCCTTGACCCATCATCTGTCCACAACTACAGACCGGTATCCCTTCTCTCCTTCCCTTCCAAAACCCTTGAATGCGCGGCATCTAAACAACTGACTGACTATCTCCGGAAAATGGAACATTTAGACCCCCACCAATCCGGCTTCAAGGCTGGGCACTCCACTGAGACTGCTTTCCTTGCTGTCACAGAAGCCCTCCACTCTGCTCAAGCTTCCTCCCTCTCCTCCGTTCTCATTCTCCTGGACCTGTCTGCTGCCTTCGACACAGTCAACCACCAGATCCTTCTCTCCATCCTCTCAGAACTGGGCATCTCTGGCACCGCACACTCCTGGTTTTCTTCTTACCTGGTGGGTCGCTCCTACCAGGTGACCTGGAGAGAATCGCTGTCTTCTCCACGAACCCTCACCACTGGGGTACCCCAGGGCTCTGTCCTAGGGCCCCTACTGTTCTCTCTCTACACCAAGTCTCTTGGCTCGGGAATCTCCTCACATGGGTTCTCCTACAACAGCTACGCAGATGACACTCAACTCTTCCTGTCCTTCCCCCCCTACACGTGGCAACCCGTGTCTCTGCATGTCTCGCTGACATTTCAACATGGATGTCAGACCACCATCTCAAGCTCCTCTTGACCGAGCTCCTCTTCATCCCCGGGAAAGCCTGCCCTCTCCAAGACTTCTCCATCATAGTGGAGAACTCTACTGTAACCCCCTCCATGACAGCCAAAAACCTTGGAGGGATCCTGGACAACCGACTATCCTGTGCGGAGAACATTGCAGCAACGGCTCACTCCTGCAGATTCTTCCTTTACAACATCAGAAGGATACAACTATTCCTCACCAGAGAAGCAGCCCAACTCTTGACCCAGGCACGGGTCATCTCCCGCCTTGATTACTGCAACGTACTCCTGGCTGGGCTCTTCGCCTCTGCCATCAGACCAATGCAGCTCATCCAGAACGCTGCTGCCCGTCTGGTGTTCAACCTCCCCAAATACTCTCATGTCACCCCTCTCCTTCGCACCCTGCACTGGCTCCCGATAGCAGCTCACATCAGATTCAAGACCCTGGTGCTTGCATACCAGGCAGCTAAAGGGACAGCCCCCGCTTACCTGAAGGAAATGGTCACCCCCCAAACTCCAGCCCGTTCACTCCACTCCTCCACATCGGCTGGCCGACTGGCCCCACCACCTCTACACCAACACGGCAGTCATGCTGCCCGATCACGTCTCTTCACAACACTGGCTCCCCGTTGGTGGAATGAGCTTCAGAACACGGCTGTCAGAACTGCAGTCACTACCCATCTTCCGTTGTAGACTGAAGACCCATCTCTTCAGGTTACACCTTAACTGCTCCTCCTGAGACATCTACTGCCCCCCAGCACTGCGTCTCCTGAAGACATCCGCTTTTCCCCTTTACTGTGTCCCCTAAAAACGTATATTGCCCCCCTTGTACTGTTTCTCTGTTTCTCCAGTGTATATGTATATATTTTTAAAAAAAGGCTAGGTTTAGAAGAAAGTGATAGAAGAAGGCTTTTCCAGAGCTGGATTACTCTTCCTGCTATGACTGGTGGATTGATGATTCACTTGCTTAGTCAAATGTATTGATTGTAAGTCACTTTGGAATAAGGCGTCTGTTAAATGCCAAAAATGTAAATGTAAATGGTCTGAAATGTCCTTGCAACAGAAATCCACGCACTTTTCGGTGACCTGCGATTTAACATTAGCTGGCAATGGTTTGGAGAAAAAGTTGGGCATTGGAAGTTGGCTTGTGCTAGCACTAGCTATGGATGCACGGTCAACATGACGTTGCAGATTTCTTTCTATCGTAGACTAGGACAGTATTGTAATTTCTGCACTGTACATGACCGATTCTTTTCCACATTTGTAATCAAGTCAAAATAAATTTTTTCGGCAGGGAACGCTACGTGTGTCTGTGTCAAAGTAGCCTATCCCACCTGGACAAGAGAGATACCTATGTGAGAATGCTGTTCATTGACTATAGTTCAGCATTCAATAACATTGTCCCCTCCAAGCTCATCTCCAACAACTGGATCCTCCCTGTGTAACTGGATCCTCCCTGTGTAACTGGATCCTGGACTTCCTGACGAGCAGACCTCAGGTGGTGAGGGTAGGCAGCAGACTTTCAACCCGGGGGCCAGGGCTGTGTGCGGGTGGGGGGGCAGGGCTGTGTGCGGGGGGGGGGCAGGGCTGTGTGCGGGGGGGGGGGGGGCAGGGTTGTGTGCGGGGCGGGGGGCAGGGCTGTGTGCGGGGGGGGGGGGCAGGGCTGTGTGTGGGTGGCCAGGGCTGTGTGTGGGGGGGGCCAGGGCTGTGTGCGGGGGGGGGCCAGGGCTGTATGCAGGGGGGGGAGGCTGTCTGCTCAGTCCCCTGCTGTACTCCCACCACTGTGTGGCCACACAGCTCCAACTCCATCATCAAGTTTGCTGATGACACCACTGTGGTTGGCCTGATCACTAACAGTGATGAGACAGCCAACAGGGAAAAGGTAAGAGTCATGCTGGACTTGTGCCGGAACAATAATCTCTCCCTGAACATCAGCAAAACTAGGGATCATGGACTTCAGGAAGAAGCACGGGAGGGGGGCACTGTTTCTCCTCATGTGGCTGAGGAAATTCAGCATGGTCCCCCAGATCCTTGCAAACATCTACAGGTGCACCATAGAGAGTACTGTCACGAGCCAACAGCTCTGCATGTACATTGGTAAATCAAAACGGCTTGTTAACACACAGGCTGAGGCCGGACACAGGTGTATAGGTCAGCTCAGTTAGCAGCTGGGTGGTACCAGGTAACGTATTAGCGGGGGAGAGGCCTACCTTCAGTCTTGGCATGCTCCACTCACGTTGTCTCCTCGGTGAGGGATAGTCCAAGCGGTGTTGATAGAGCAAGGTATCCCATTCGTTTAGTTTTGACACATCATGTATAACAAATAAACAAACCGGACAAGACAAGGGGGTAGGTCACAGTCCCAATGGAATCAGGGTTATCAGGGTTATCTAGGGTAAACATTGCAGGGGTTCATAAACAGCGTCTCTCAGGAATGGCGTTTCTCCATTCTCCTTCACTCTCTCTTCTCCTCTCTCCCAGGTGGGAAATCAGCACATTTCATGACACCCGCCAACACCCGCCAAGTACCCTGGGTAGCCAATAACCATAACCCACTGAGCTTACCATAATAGACAGTATCCTGTCTGGTTGTAATATCTTTGATGTTGTATAGGCCTAATTATACAGTAGCCAGAAATTACACTGTGTTGTCTCCAGGCCTATTATTTTTAAGCAAAAACAACTATAACATTTAAAGATAGGCCTATATTTTACTGCCTGTCACGAGGACCATTCCAGGGGAGTGTGTGGCACATCTTTAACTACTGATTATTTGGTGTAGCTGCTAGACTACTCCTCAAAGACATTTGGATGAAATTGTAATAATTAGGCAACACTTTTGTCTGTCCTTTTAGTTTCAGAAAGTGTATCTGAGTAGCCTAATTGGCCACAAAATGGCTCAGTGCATGACCTGCTGAAGATCTGTACCTCATGTCTCCAAAATGAGCTTGGACTTCATTAAAACCTCCTTGGCCTTTTTCCATTTACATTACAGCAAGCGCCTTTATCCAAAGCGACAAATACATTTGTCTAAGGGTGTGTTCTCACTAGAACATTTGCTTCACTTGGAATCGGAGTTAAGGATAAAATTTGCTTTGCTCTGCGTCGTTTGGAGCTGTGAGAACGTGCATTCGAAGTCGCTCCCGGAGCGTAGGAAAACAACACCACATGCGTGTTGATCTGGATAAGAGCGGGACAACGGGCAATTTAAAACATTTCTGACCAATCAACTACCACGTCTGTTGCTTCGATTGCGTATGTTACTTTGTTTACATGAAGGGCTGTGAGAACGCAAATCAGAGAAATAATTTATGCAACAATATTGCAAACTCATCCACTTGCTCCGGGTCCTGATTCGGACTTGTTGTGAGAACATGACCTAAGTAAGTGAATCATCTATCCATCAGTCATAACAAAAGTAATCTATGCTAGGGCCAGTGGCAGTCATAATGCTAGCAATAATGCACTTTTTTTTTTGTACCCAGGTGTTGGTGAACTAGTCCTGAACTACAGTAATGGCCTTCGGGGGTTCCTTGAAGGCAGCGCAGATTCTTCCAGATTCTTCCAGAGTGAATCTTATTTTCCCTGACCCTTCAGCTCCAACTAAATCTCTGTCTGGTCAGACGAGCAGCCCCCTAGAGTTTCATCTTCTGTCTGTGGCCACGTCTGCCCTCTGACACCGGCTTTGTCCTCCAGAGACACTGGAAAACTATTTATATGATCTCTCTCATGAGGGCAACAAAATCACCCCCCAATTCTCCAGCTGCACCACCGCTCCCCACAGCCCTTCAAGCGCCTCAGCCCCACTTAGAGCAGACATGATGGGTAGGCCTGCAGGGAGGTCTCCTCAATCTGTGTAGCTGGACAGCAGTACGTGTGCGGCATGGAGAAAAAGGCCACTCTAATTGCTTGGCTGGAAATAGCCTGGGGGGGATCCTGCCATCTCCAGGGGGCCATGGAGGGAGAGAGAGATGGCCCTGTACTACTAAATCACAACCCTGACCTCCGACCTGACTGTGGCGATACTGCACAGTGCATGGACATACACACACACACACACACACACATACACACATACACACATACACACACACACACACACACACACACACACACGCAGAGATTTATCACTGACATCACCATGGGGATAACAGAGATGACCCCAATCATAGAGGGAGAAACAGAAACACCTCACATTCCCTGGTCAAGGTTGCGTTTCATTGCCATCTCCATTGTGCTTTCCTGATTATCTGGCATTAGAGGCTGATCACCTGTTATGGAGTCTAGCCGAGGTGCAGATTAATAGCACAAATCACTGCGTACAAGATTGCAAACCACCGTTGCTGGGCCTGATTCCCCAAGGGTGAGCCTCGGGCACATTTGAGTTTCCGTGCAATTTCCGACCGAGGCGGTGTGATGTCTCCATGCTGGGATCTAGACCGCTGAGAGGATATGAAACACATCTGTCTGGTCCTGACCTCCCGTCTCCTCCGCATTCTTAACTCCTATTTTCTCCTTCACAGCCATATGGAATGCGGTTGAAGAGCAGCTCTGATGAAGTTAATTCACCACATGTCGTGCACTCCTGTGGTACCGCTAAGCTGTTGGCGTTGCTCATGTGATGTTCTTGGGTGTGATTAAAATGTCATGTTTACCTATCGCTGTGACCTTCACCCACCATACCACATTCCTCTTAAAGCAGAGGTATTGTAAGTGGTGGGACGCGATACAAAAAAATCTAATTAATCAGAGTAATTAATGAATCGAAATTAATCGCATTTTAATCGCATATCAATATTTGACACGAGAAGCAACAGTTTTCAATTCAAATGGTTTTGGTATTCGAGTGAATCAACAGACATACGTTTAAAGCAGCAAAATCCTGTTTATTTTAGCTACACAGACCAACAGATCACACAATGTACCTAACCTAATATTAACCTAACCTACAGTATATCTCAAAAGTGAGTATACACCCTTTAGATTTTTGCAAATATTCTGTAATATCCTTTCATGGGATAACACTATCTTAATGAAACTTTGATATAACTTAAAGTAGTCAGTGCGCTGCTTGAATAACAGTATAGATTTATTGTCCATTGAAAATTACTCAGTACACAGCTGTTAATGCTGTCTAAACAGCTGGCAACAAAAGTGAGTACACCCCATAGTGAACATGTCTAAATTGTGCTAATAAAATGTGTTAAAAGTTAAAATGTTAAAAAAGTTAATGCGTTATTAATGAATCCAAATTAACGAGTTAAAGTCCCAGCCCTAATTGTAAGTAATATTGGTATACTAATGTGGGGTTCTTGCAAGTTATACATGTTTATCCATGGACCTTCTCCCTCCATAGAGCACTGTATCTGAACTGTTACAGGAAGTAGCTGTAAAAGCAGAGAAATCAACAAATACAAAGTCACATATGAGTCACCTTAATGTCTTGTCATCACAACAGTGAGTCAGGTGTCCTCAGTTGACCTCTGTATTGGCCACAACACTAGATAGTAGCATAATGGTAAAAGTGTGGGGTGCTCTTCTCCTACAAGGAAAAGCGATAATATGAAAAATGAGTGTACAGCAGCTGCATCACCTCAGAAACCCTGGCTGTCAGTCTGGAATACCAGAATGAGTGTTTATGGATGGGGTGGGGCTGGATAGAACGACTGTACTCCCTCCCTATATGGTCTAATAGTATGGTGAGTCTAATAGTGAGTCCAAAATAGTGAGTCTAATAGTGAGTCTAGGCTACACATGCAGGTTTTCCAGGCTACATACAGTGGTATGTAGAATCCCTTTCCCCCTCCAACATCGATGTTACTAAAAACAGCAACGCTCGGGACAGCAGGCGACACGGTGGAGAAGAGTAGGTTTGATTAGACCAATGCTTCTAGAGGATCCTTTTGTTAGCAGGGAGCGAATTACGTTTACAAGATAAATCACTCTGCTACGCAGCCAGCTTAGACTGTGTACAACCAGATAAGGTTGCCAAGGAAACCCTGCTGGAGAACCAATAAGCACTCTCCCCCTACTCCCCCCCCCTAGATCTGGGCAAACAATTAATACTTTGAGGAAGCAAATGAGAGCGAGTGGAGAGGGAGGCAGCAGCATAAATCCCCAGGTGCTTAACAGACGCCTGTCACTTCCCTCAAAGCCTTGACGAGAGTTAAACATGGTCACACGTTGAGAATAGGCCTGGGAATAGAGGGAATCTATCATTCATTCTCCAGGAATTCAATGAGATTAGATTGGCACAGAACCTATAAATCAAATCCACATTAGTGCTGTGCATTAATGTCTTTTTAATGAATGTTTTGAACACACAGTCGTTAAAGTGCCATTCCACCATCAGATACATGCAGTGGGACTATAGGATGGTGCTGTGATAGCTGAGCATAGCTCCACCTAGTGAAACAGACCCAGGGCCTAAGCCCATGTGATCCCAGAGCTATTGAATCAGTCATTAGGGTCCATGAGTGGTTTCGACTGACCACAGATCAATGCTCTGGGGCCCTATCCATTACTGACATCCAATTAGAACCATGGACGTCCACTTCACACATCTACTAACTGCTCCAGTCTTTTTATTGGCCACCTGTCAACTGCCCAGACACAACAGAGTCATTGGCAGATTATCAACTATTGATCCATCCGTGTATCAAGATCATGAACACAATGGATAGCAGAAAAACAGAGAAAATTCAGGTCAATGCTAAAACAGACGGGGACACAAACATGAAACACTACCAGTGATTCCTCCCATAATCATTAATCCTACATTCTACTTTATCCAGCTCAGTTTAGCTGCTACACTGTTTGAGAAAGCCAATTTAGAATTATGTTTATTATCACAATGCAGTTAATTACAAACCATATTAACCTATAAAGAGGACATTTCCTCTAATTGAAAATAGCTAAGCAAATGTTGAATTCTCCCTCACTTCACGATGCCAATGTTGACGTGAGAGCGGCCACGCTACAGCAGCAGAATAACAATGAGCCAGTACAGGGCGAAAGGACAGGTGGACAGACAGAGGACAAAGACCATACTCCTGTTCATAATGTCAAGCAGAGGTACCTACAGAGCACAGCCTGTGTGTGATATTGTAAAGCTATTTCAATGGCGCTGTAGATTTGGGCAGTTCTGATGGTGCCTCTGCGCGTCATTGATTAATTACAGTCATTACGTGGTTAGAAAGTCACCTCACCTGGTGTTAGGGGTGAAAATCACTGCCTGATTTAAATTAATCACAGCCGAAGGATGCAGGAGGCCAGGTTCCCCGAGGATAAGGGCTACTGAGGAGGAGGGAAAGTCAGTTTGATTTCAGCCAAAGTCAACAGCTGCCGCTGCCATGGAAAGAGGCAGAGGCATGGGTTTTATTTTGTTTTGTGGACTTTTATTATTGAAAAATACAGGAAATACACACACAAAAAGAACTAAAAAGGTTTTTCCATAATGTGAAAAACCCAAAGAAAATCTTCATACAATATTAGTACACTGTTTAAAAGCTACAGTTAATATCATTAGTAGTAGTACGCTAGTTTGAGTTGAGAGGGACTGTACAATATGACTAACTCCCTAATGGCTCTGTACAGTGTGTCAGTGGTTGAAGTCTAACTTCGCTATATACTACTAGGGCCCCATCCAGACAGTGAACGTGAACACACACACACACACACACACACACACACACACACACACACACACACACACACACACACACACACACACACACACACACACCTTGGGGTAGCGTACGGTCTAGGTTTCACTTCACTTCCTTGTTGCAGGAGGAGGTGTTAGATGACACCTGCCACAGCTGTGAGAGTGACACACCCGTCACCTCCTCTTCATCCCCAAATACATTCCATTCTATTCACACACAGCGAGAGTGTGTGAGCGCTACGCCCCTGAACTAGAGGCTGTCATCCTCTTCTGGTAAGACCCGTCGCCCAACCTCTCATGTTTTAGATATCAATTTGCCAAGCACAGCACTGCAGATCATCATACATACAAACATCACCATATCCTCACAGCTCAGTAAGAGTGATGTGATTAGTTCTAGAGATAGTGTTACTCTTACAGTATATTTACACAAACCAAAACCTTCTTCATAAAAAACAAAACAAAACAATACATAGAATAATGCATTTTTAAATTAAAAAGAAACAACTGTATGAATCAAAGTTTGACAAATAAACACATTTAAATCTCTTAAATAGAGAACTAAACATTCTGTCAGGTAGGCAGACATCTGGAATGGGGGACTAGATCTATCAAGCTGGGCCAGGTCCATACATGTAGTGTAATGTAGAGATGTAGGATGGCAGAGACATGCCAGTGTACAGTGCGCTGATGTGAAGAACAGAGATAACCTGGGGCTCACACACACACTCACGCACACACACACACACACACACACACACACACACACACACACACACACACACACACACACACACACACACACACACACACACACACACACACCTAGAGCTTATGGCAGCTGTGTGTGACAAGTCAATACTAGGGACAAGGCACAAGAACAGTGATGTCAATCACACACACACAGACACCCCCCCACCTTCCAGCCATCAGGGCTGGGATCTGCTGAGGGTCAGACTATGGTGATGACTGAGTGGGCATGGGCGTAGCATGGAGCATTGACTTAGCATGGTGTAGGGGCAGCCTAAACGCTGACTCAGCACGGTCATTCTTTCACATGCTTACTTCCTTCATATTACTGTATCATGTAACACATACTACGTGTACTGATGAATCCTTCATTTAGCATTAACAACTTCAAATTGACCATTAGGAGTCCAATTAATTAAGATGCTGGGATCCTAGAATGTAAATGAAGGATTAAACGAGACATTTACTGTAGGTTTGATTGTTAAATACCAAAGATGACTCATTAAGCTCAGTGTAGCTGCTGCTGCTGCTGTACTGCTAATAAGGAATGTGTGTTGGGGGGAGGGATGTTCTGGGGTCAGACGGGTTGGGGGGTCTGGTGGCGGTCAAACACAATCAGATGCGATTGCTCAGTGAACCTCACATTTCAACCCCTCGTTCTCCAAAACACTGAGTGTCTATTCTCAGACTCGGGGCAGGGTTTCTTTGTCAGCCAAGCAAAGAAACAATAATCCACCAATCACAAGATGTGAAGGCTTCACCTCCCCCTCATCACCACCCAACCCAGTCCTCAGCCCAAGCTGGATTTACGGTCAACTGTCGAAAAAACAAATGGATGACCTAATTGCTCTCAGGGCTGGCAAATATGACATTACCTCAGCCACGTCCCAACTCCACTTTAGAGTAATAGGAATGTTTTTTTTAAGTACTTAGATGACATCACGATTTATGTGAAAACTTTAAAATCCCTTTGTTTAAAAACATCCTTATTTTCTAACTTGTTAAAAAGCAAAGCTGATAGAAGTGTCTGTCTTTTTAAACTAGTTGGAAAAACATGATTTACGTAAGTTAACTGTTAAAAAGATAAAATCCAGTCTACTCATAGGGTGGGCATTTATTCAAAAGTCAGTAGAGTTGAACTGTACATATCCCACGCCCAGAAACAAACACATGTACAGCTGTAATTCTGCACATGTCATTGGCCAATCAGGGCCTGTATCTGCTCAGAACACATGTCTATGGACAGGGCCAGCTAGATGGAAAAGCATCATGCATTTAACTATGTACAACAGAACCCTGGAATTTACCATTCAAATGTATCCGCCCTAGAATATCTTTTTATTTTTTTGTCTGTCATAAAGTTCAGGAAGTAAAATAAAGTATTTGTTACTTCAGTAAAAAGTTTGTCTGATCTGATGTGGTTGATGTGCTTCTCTTTTCTTGTCACTACCACAAGACAGACAGACAGACCTCCATAGAGGGAGTGGGGCTGCCAGTTGCAAGTGGTGGAGTAGAGAGTCAGCCTGCCCAGCCCAGCCCCCACACCTCCCCTCTGGCCAGAGTTCCCTGGTCCCTGGCACAGGGCGGGGGAGGGGCTAGACGATGGAGCCGTCCCTGTTCTGGGCGGGGATCATGACGGGGATGGCCCCCATGCGGCTGAGGTTGGGGCCGGCCATCTTGCTGGCCACAGGGGGGGGCAGGGGCGCGTGGCTGGGGGGCCGGTCGTAGTCCTCGTTGGAGGGGATCTTGTCGTACTGGGGCTTCAGGGCGTACTCGTGCAGGTTGGAGGGAGACATGGAGCCCAGGGACGAGCGCTGGCTGCCCACGCTGGTGAAGCTGCGGGCCGTCGACACACGACTCTTAGGAGGGGGGACGTCCTCCCTGAGAGAGAGAGAGAGAGAGAGAGAGAGAGAGAGAGAGAGGGGGGGGGACATGTTAGACACTGTCATATTCTCTGGGTTTGACCCAGGTGTCCAGTCAAAGAGACAGAGAGAGAAAGTAAAAGCTACAGATACGTTGTGTGAGAAGGCGAGAGAGACACACACACACACACACACACACACACACACACACACACACACACACACAGACACACCAATACCCCCCCAAAAATAAGTAATAAGCAGCGGTAAACCAGTAAAGAGCTCAAATCAAACTCATCCTGTATGTGTATATACTGTAATTGTGTGTGTGTGTGTGTGTGTGTAGGTATATATACTGTAACTGTGTGTGTGTGTGTGTATGTAGGTATATATACTGTAATTGTGTGTGTGTGTGTGTGTGTGTGTGTGTGTGTGTGTGTGTGTACACTGCAATTATGTGTGTGAGCATGCGTATGTGACAGAGCAGTGCTCATTGGCCTAATCCTCTTTGTTCCAGAGTGAGTGGAGCTCCGTTGTGCCCCCAGACAGCCACAGTGTCCAGGCCAGCAAGCCCAGAGAGAGAGGCCCTGTGCTGGAATGCTGTGACCAGGGGGGACTGGGGGGGGGACTGGGCACAGACAGACACAGGATCCACAGAGCAAACAAAGCTCCCAAACTGATTACCACAGCCGTTTATTTGAGCAAAGGGGAAAAAGAGAAAACGCTGATGGGGCGACAACCATTTTCCTGGTTTGTGAGTGTGTGTGTGTGTGTGTGTGTGTGTGGGGGGGGGGGGGGGGGGAGTGCTACAGCCAGAGAACAGAGTACAGTCACCATGACACGTAGCCACAGGCATTCAGTAAAAAAAAAAGAAAATAAAAAAATACCATTCTGAATGACTGTTGGGGGAGAACACAGAAAAATGTGGCCAAATCAGGGTGTGTCCTGATTACATACATTACATTTTCGGCATTTATCAGACGCCTGTATCCAAAGTGACTAGGTCTTTACCCAAAGTGACTAGGTCTTTACCCAAAGTGACTAGGTCTTTATCCAAAGTGACTAGGTCGTTATCCAAAGTGACTACATCTTTATCCAAAGTGACTAGGTCTTTATCCAAAGTGACTAGGTCTTTATCCAAAGTGACTATACCGTATTTTCCGGACTATAAGTCACACTTTTTTCATAGTTTTACATTACCGTCTACAGCCGCGTAGAATGACTAGGTCTTTATCCAAAGTGACTAGGTCTTTACCCAAAGTGACTAGGTCTTTATCCAAAGTGACTAGGTCTTTATCCAAAGTGACTAGGTCTTTATCCAAAGTGACTAGGTCTTTACCCAAAGTGACTAGGTCTTTACCCAAAGTGACTAGGTCTTTACCCAAAGTGACTAGGTCTTTATCCAAAGTGACTACATCTTTATCCAAAGTGACTAGGTCTTTATCCAAAGTGACTAGGTCTTTATCCAAAGTGACTAGGTCTTTATCCAAAGTGACTAGGTCTTTATCCAAAGTGACTAGGTCTTTATCCAAAGTGACTAGGTCTTTATCCAAAGTGACTAGGTCTTTATCCAAAGTGACTAGGTCTTTATCCAAAGTGACTAGGGGCCCTATTATGCACTTCTTAACTTGCCGTCTTAAGTCTTAATTAAGACGCACCGCCAGGTTAAGACCTACCGCCACCCTTATTATGCGCTTCATACGCGCTACTGCTATTATGCAGGTGTCGCTAGGCGCCCACACATAAGACGTAAGACTCCCGTGCATATATTACTCATTGTGGGAGTGTTCATATGTTAATGAAGTGCGCTAGGCGCCCCTGCTATTATGCGATCTGACTTTTAGCCTCAAAAGCTAAGTCTTAGGCGCCCACTACCGCACGCATAATAGCAAAGTGGCCTTGACCACGCCTCCACGTCTTAAGTTTAGATCTACCGCCTCGTCTTATTGCTTAAGACTTATGAAGTGCATAATAGGGCCCTAGGTCTTTATCCAAAGTGACTACATCGTTATCCAAAGTGAGTAGGTCTTTATCCAAAGTGACTAGGTCTTTACCCAAAGTGACTACATCGTTATCCAAAGTGACTGTGCCTGTAACTGAACTGGATAATGAGGGAGCCTGCTAGTGTAATAGTGTGAGAGTGTGTCCGTACCTGATCTCGTAGGAGATCTCCTTCTCGTACTTCTTCCTGTGGCGGGCACGGCAGCAGCAGAAGAGGATGATGGCGATGATGATGAGGGCCAGGAGCACGGCGATGATGGCTCCCGCGATAATGCCAGCTGTGTTGGGGGCTGGAGGGCACAGGGAGAGAGGAGAGATCAAAGCTCATACACTTCTTCCACAGAGCTATCACTCTGATAAACCCCCCCCCCCCTCTTCAACTATTGCCATAAAGATAAGACAATGGAAAATGCCTATACTATAATGACAATGACAATACTGGTTGGCTGCTCATCCCTGGTTAATCACTCTAGAACTTTTGCACTATATTGCACATAGCACGTCTCCTGACATAGTTCTGCACATTAGATACTGTAGACCTACCTCTCTGTACATAACCTACCTCTCTGTACATAAACTACCTCTCTGTACATAACCTACCTCTCTGTACATAAACTAACTCTCTGTACATAAACTACCTCTCTGTACATAACCTACCTCTCTGTACATAAACTAACTCTCTGTACATAACCTACCTCTCTGTACATAACCTACCTCACTGTACATAGCCCATACCTGCATATGGCCCATAACTGTATATACCTCTAAACTATACTGATGTTTACAATACTACCTCTGCACATACTGTATATTACATAGTTACCTATCACTACCTCTTGTTCTATTTATATCATGCTCTTATATCACCATTTGCTCTTCTGGTTGGATGTTAAACTACATTTCTTTGTCTTGTACTTGTACCCTGCGATGACAATAAAGTTGAATCTAATCTAATCTAATCTAATACACACTTTGTGTAGGAGAACACCCATCAGATCTACCATTAATACCATTAAGAAGGTTCCACCAGGTTCCACACAGCTTGTTTATTTGTGTTGGACCGGTGGGTGGGTGAGAGACAGTGGGGTAGGATGAGAGCAGAGTGCTGACTGGCCCAGGGACATGCTGAGGGTGGGACTCACGTGGGGTGATGCTGAGCTGCAGGATACACTCCTCCATGCCCACGCGGTTCTTGGCCGTGCAGCGGTAGGTCCCTGACGCGCTGGTTGAAGCGTTTCTCACATTCATGGTGCCTCCCATGGGGTCTGAGGAGAGGACGGGGATCACAATCAAGAATGTTTCAGAACCCTGGGAGAACATTCCAGACTGTTACTAGAACTGTGTGCAGTCAGTGTGTACTGTTTCTCTTAGAAAACATTCACTCCTTGTTGGAGATGACAAATATAAATGACCCTGGGCAACAAACTGGTTTGGATAGTGTTTGTATCCTCTGTGCATGTGGGTTTTTGTATGTATGTATGCTTCTACATGATTGTGTGTTGATGTCCATCAGTATATCTACTATGGATGCCCCGATCGATCGGCCAGCAATCGGAATCGGACGATATTCAGCAAAAATATGAGATCGGGGAAATCCGATAATGCTTTCTAGTCGCCGATCACGACAACCGGTCAATGACGCAAACAACCTGAGCTAATTCATTGTGGCTCATTAACCTAAACCAGCCACTCTCGCATGCTTGTTAAACTAAAATATGTCGGCGGTGTGTGTGGTGTTATGTGTTTATAACATTAGGACTCCAATTCCCAGTATGCACTGGGAGAGTTGAGCATGCGTAGTTGTAACAGATACGTAAATGTTAGAATAGAAATACAAACATACGTGTGGAAGTACTATAAAGTGTGTGAGACCGATGTCACACATGCCATCTGCAATCTGTGGAAGGATAAAATACCTTGTGGTCTAAGGTCAAATCCTTCAACACAACCAGTTTAACAAGGATGGAGTTGCATCACGTAGCGGAGCATGGTGAGTTTGAAAAGCTGACCGTGTAGAATGAGAAGAAAAAGGCAGAGAAAGCCCTGCTAACAAAACCCACTATAGAGACCCACGCGTGTGCATGTCATACTCAGAGGTAATGCCCCAAACATGCTCAAATCAATGCAAGACACAGGATTACCAAGCCTGGGATGTATGGCCCACAATGGAGTGCTGTCACAGCGCAGCATAAGAGATACCATAGCTACAGGGAGATGCATTGTGGGCCACTTCAAGCATTCTGCCCTAGCATGTTCTAGATGTCAGAATGTACAGACACAACTCAGCCAGCCTATCAAAAGGTTTGTTGATGTTTTATTAAAACATTAGGCCTAGGCCTCGCTTTATCGGATGCTCCAAATATTAAATGTCTCTTCTACACTCATGTTCGTTTTCTTATGAGCCTAGCATTAGGCTATTATTTGATCTATATCGGCAGATATTGCTCATAGATTATCGGTGCCAAAAAACGGTATCGGGGCATCCTTAATATATGTATGTGTGTGTGTGTGTGTGTGTGTGTTGATGGCCATCAGTATACAGTGATGCTTGAAAGTATGTGAACCCCTTGTGCAAATATAGATTGGTCTATAATCTATACAGTAGATTATAGATTGGTTTTACCATGAATTGGTCACCAACTAACAAATTATTCATAAACACCTATGATCTCAAATTTGAAGAATTGGTGGACTTCAAAATGGCACAAGTAATGTATAAAGTAAAAAATAAGATGCTTCCAGACTGTATCCAGAGACTATTTCAAGTTAGACAGAGTAATTACGAACTCAGAGGAATATGTATGTTTATGAAAACAAAGATTAGAACAAATGCAAAACAAAGATGTATAACAGTTAAAGGAGTTAACTTATGGAATACTTTTGAAAAGGAAATGAAAATGTGTAGTACACTAAAAGGATTAAAAAAATTATTTAAAAATAAGATGATTAACAAGTATAAAACAGAGGTTTAAATATAGTTTTTTTTTTTTTTTTTACTTTTTGTTGACATGCGTAAGTGAAATTTTGTTTGTAAAAGTTTCAATGTTTTGATTATGCATTCATGAAGATTTTTTTTTTGAAAAAAACATACATGTAACAAGGGTAGGCGCAATAAGCCATGGCTTCAGCCTACACGTTTTTGGTCCTGGTGTTATGCATTGTGACTGTGTACATTTTTTATATCTGTATTGTGAATTGTATAGGGGACCAAAATAAACATTCTCAATCAATCAATCAATCAATCAGTCAATCAGTCATTTGATGTCAATCAGCATATATAAGTGTGTGTGTGTGTGTGTGTGTGTGTGTGTGTGTGTGTGTGTGTGTGTTTGTTACATATATATGTGTGTGTGTGTGTGTGTGTGTGTGTGTGTGTGTTACCTAGCACAGCGGAGGCTGGCAGCAGCTTGTTGTTGCTGATCATCTCCCAGGTGTACTGCAGGGGGTTGGTTCCCTCGCTGGACGAGCACCTCAGCACCACGTCCTTCCCCTCCTCCGTGCTGCCCTCCGTGTAACACCTGGGCTTGGACGGCCTCACTGTGGAGAGACATGACACATGACCTCACTGTGGAGAGACATGACATCACATATGACCTCACTGTGGAGACACATGACAACACATATGACCTCACTGTGGAGACACACAACATCACATATGACCTCACTGTGGAGACACACAACAACACATATGACCTCACTGTGGAGACACATGACATCACATTTGGCAGGTGGAGATATTAGCTGGTAGCTAATGTGTGTCTGTGTGTGTGTGTGTGTGTGTGTGTCTAGCTCTGGCGTTGATTTCCCCTCAGTCGTACCAGCAGTCATCAGTGTAATGAGAGCAGTAATCAGGCTAATTGATACAGCTGCTGTCATTACAGGTGCTGTCACTCAACATAATTAACATCAGAGAGAAGGACCGTTATCTCACACACACACACACACACACACTTTTGCTTTTGAGGCTAAGAGGGGAGCCGAGAGCAGACCCCATGTTCAAGGCAGACGTGCACAAACACACTGACTCCTGTCTGTTGGCAGGAGATGAGAAAGGAATTCAACAGCAAACAAACCTCCAAATTAAAACCAGGCCGGATTCACTGGAAGGCAAAAGGACAGACAAACTCACTGTGCACTGTGGGGTAGGGAGAGGGGTTAAGGACAGACAAACTCACTGCACTGTGGGGTAGGGAGAGGGGTTAAGGTTGAGAAGGGGGGGGGAGTAGGGGGTAAGGGGGGGGAGGTGTGGTCTGAATGGATCCGTCTCTATGAAGCTGGTATCCCTAGATCCAACCCTGTATGTGTGTGTGTGTGTGTGTGTGTGAGCACTGACATCATAGTTGTGGTAATGGCTGCTGGTGCGGAGCAGGGTGGGCAGATCTGGGCCAGGGGCTTAGCAGACAGAACCATGTGGATTAACACCAGACAGCCCTGTCCTGCGGGAGCGCTCACACTAATCTAATAGGCAGGGGCTAGGGCAGAGAGAGAGAGAGAGAGACAGAGAGAGACAGAGAGAGAGAGAGACAGAGAGAGAGACAGAGAGACAGAGAGAGAGACAGAGAGAGAGAGAGACAGAGAGAGAGAGAGAGAGAGAGAGAGAGAGAGAGAGAGACAGAGAGAGAGAGAGAAATTAAATGAGCGGTGATGGATGGATGACCGGGGCCAAGGCTGCTCAGCCTCCTGACTAGGGGCTTGACCTCTGCTACACACACACACACACACACACACACACACACACACACACACACACACACACACACACACACACACACCACGTGAATGTCATACAGCCATGCCATTTAAATTCACCTTAAAGGCCAAAGTCAACATGGCAATTCAAGAGCTATGACATGTGTATGACATAGCCTTTCGTGTTAAGAGACGGAGAGGGGGTTTGATGTGCAGATGTATTTGTGTGACATCAAAGCGAGGAGGTCAGATAAGAAGGAGCGTGGCCTAGAGAGTGACAGAGAGGGAACCTTATTGGCTGTGGCACAGAGATAGATAGAGATAGAGATAGATAAATGAGTTGTGTAGGGCTCAATTGAGATAAAGAAAGGGGGAGTATACCACCGTTGGTATTCGGTTAAGTCGTGACGTGTTCAACGTTGTCCAAAGTTGGCTGAGGCGCTCTCTTCGAAATGCCGCAGTAATAATAATAATAAATTATATTTATATAGCGCTTTTCCGAGGCTCAAAGACGCTGACAATATGGGAAAAACGGGAAAGTGCTGTGTCCCTTGTTGTATGGATAAATCCGAGTCTAAAAAACGATTGAACTGTCATTCTACCGCTTTAGTACACTGGTACGAGGACTTTTTTATTTGGACCCGGAAATTGCTAAACGTCACGTGTGACGTCAGACTTAACAACCGAATAGGTGTCTATAATCTGAATGATATGATATATTGTGTTATACAACGGATAGATCCGGTCCATTGTCTCTATTGGTCAATTTGCGTTCCAGCCGTGCCGATATCCATGATATAAGCACGGCTAAATGGAATGTTGACACATCTTTTCATATTACTCCGTGTTTGTATATATACCGTTATCGGAGTTACATTCCTACCGTTGCTTAGAAACCGATAAACAACTGTCCCGCTGATGAATACACTTACAATAAAACATAGTTCCATTAAAATACATTAATTAAAAGTTTGTCTTGTCTTTCTTTTGGGAAATGTTGATAGATAAATGTGGTAACCGTTGTATAAAAGTGTTATGGAACGAGAAGCCGTGGTATATCGTGGATATCGGCACAGCTAGGGGGTGTAACGGCTCTCCACTTCGTGTGCCAATATCCACGATATTCCACGGCTTCTCTTCCATAACGTAACGCTTAAGTATACTTATATACGCTTAAGTTGGTATAGATGTCTATAATGTGAATCATATTGTATAATGTGAATGATATGATATATTGGGCCCTATTATGCACTTCATAAGTCTTAAGCAATAAGACGAGGCGGTAGATCTAAACGTAAGACGTGGAGGCGTGGTCAAGGCCACTTTGCTATTATGCGTGCGGTAGTGGGCGCCTAAAACCCGGCGCTAAGCAAAGAAATTAGTCATGGGTGTGTTTTGGGCGTCTTCTCAATCAACCCAATCAGCGTGCCAGGTGCCATTCCCTTTAAGAACCGGCTGCGTTGAGTCATTAGCGCTATGCTATTATGGAAGTCCTAAGAAGGAGGTCAGCGCGCTTCTCTGCCTCTCCCTTCTGAAATAAAGCATTTATACTGTGACCGTAATTGACGTCTTGCCGTGGAGACACGTGCGTGTTCATGTGTGCCCACATGCATGCGCAAACCGCGGAGGCGCGCTCGTGTTTCAAAACGTGCATGAAGTCTAAACTTAAGAACTTTTCAAACCACTTCTTAGCGCTAGGAGCAAAGTCAGATCGCATAATAGCAGGGGCGCCTAGTAGGGCTGCACGATTTGGGGGAAAAATCGAATTGCGATTATTTGGACATATATCGCGATTGCGATTAATTTGCGATTTTTTTTTTTTTTAAATAGCAAAAAAAAAAAAAAAAAGGACGTTTTTGTAACGGCTAGGAAGGTCTCCGGCTAGGAAGGTCGTATCAACGTGCAGTTTGTTTGTACGTCTTCAGGGGACTTAGAGGCTCCCTCCTCTAGCACCCCCACAGCCCGAGCTACGAGTGAAGGAACTAAACTTACATTGGGTTGCTTTAAAGTTGGGTTGCTTTAAAATCAAGCTTCAGATTAAAACATGTGATGGAGCATTACTAACCTGACTCAGGTGGTTTGTTTCACACAACCATCTAGGAAAGCTTAATTGGAAGCTGTTTGGAAAAGGGCAGGTACTTTAAAAAAATACTTGGCAGGTGATTGGATGAATCTATCTATCACCTATTTTCAGAGAGCATTACCACATGATACCATCAAACTATTGATAGGTTTGAATTAAGTTTTCATAATGAAGAGCTGAATGAAGTTTTCATAATGAAGAGTACATTTTGAAGAGTACATGAACTCTATACATTTCTGTTCTGTTCTGAGAGTTCAACTGTGTGCTTCTTAAGCACAAACTTACAAACTCATCATTCTACAAAACCTTATCTTCAGTCCCAGCTATGCCTCCCCTTTCCTGACATTGTGTTGTCAGAGGGGCCCTGTCGTAAATGTCCATGAAACCCCCTCCTCCTGAACATGTGTGTTCCTGACATTGTGTTGTCTGAGTCGCCCAGCAAAGAAACTGCTTATGGTGGCTTTCTTACGCTGCACTTCCTCATGAGAAGTGCCTCCTCCTATGTTATGTGTGTCTTTCTGTTTGGTAATAAAAAGACCTGCTCACGGGAGAAAATATTAGTCTGAATTCGGAGTCTCTAGGGGAGACTTCGCATTCATTCTCCTTGCAAGAAAATAATAATCATGATGAATTCCGTGTCTCTTTGTTGTTTAAAGTCTACTACGGTCTGTTTGAACTAGCGATGGGTTAGCATGGCTTGCTTTACAACCAGGCTGAACAGAATATAGCATTTAACCCTAACCAGAACCGAACAACTATTAACTGCTCTAATTCTAATGCAAGGATGAGAACTTAAAATATATGAATTGGGACAACATATTTATTTATGTTTTTTTTAAACAGCAACACCATTTTGTTTCTCTCAACAAGTGTATTTTTTTGACGTTCACGTTCATTGTTGACGTTCATTGTTGACGTTCATTGACGTTGACGTTCATTGACGTTGAATCCGACGCGCTGTATGACGTATCCCATACGGGTAGTGGTGGTCTAGTGAGTTGGACTTGTGATCGGAAGGTTGTGTGAGTTCAAATCCCGCCTGAAACCACACCACTACTAGTGTGCCCTTGAGTAAGGCACTTAGCCCTCAATTACTCCAGGGGGAATGTCCCTGTAATTCGTAATTGTAAATCGCTTTGGATTAAAAGCGTCTGCAAAAAAAAAAAAAAAAAAAGCGTCTGCTAAAAAAAAAAAAAAAAAAAAAAATCGCAGGCAAATCGCGGGCTTTGCGATTAGCTAATCGCATCATTTCAAATTGCGATTTCGATTTAAAATCGATTAATCGTGCAGCCCTAGCGCCTAGTGCACTTCATTAACATATGAACACTCCCACAATGAGTAATATATGCACGGGAGTATTACGTCTTATGTGTGGGCGCCTATCGACACCGGCATAATAGCAGTAGCGCGTATGAAGCGCATAATAAGGGTGGCGGTAGGTCTTAACCTGGCGGTGCGTCTTAATTAAGACTTAAGACGGCAAGTTAAGAAGTGCATAATAGGGCCCATTGTGGTATACCACAGTTGGTATAGGTGTAAGGTGAATGATATGGGTGTGTATGTTGGAACTTGGGTAAGGTAGATGGAGTGACGTTGGGTGGCTGTGGAGAGGTACAGACATGGTGATTGGCTGTTGAAGGCTGTGGAGAGGTTCAACCAGAAGGTGATTGGCTGTTGAAGGCAGTGAGAGGTTCAGCCAGAAGGTGATTGGCTGTTGAAGGCTGTAGAGAGGTTCAACCAGAAGGTGATTGGTTGTGAGAGGTGCTGGCGTGCTGCTCTACAGACTGCAGGTGTGCTCTCTCCTCCTGTAACCTTCAGTGTCCATCTTCATACAAACACACAGGCCCCCTTCCTGCTCCTAGGACGCATGCCTCTGTGTGTGTGTGTGTGTGTGTGTGTGTGTGTCCTTTCGTGCCCATGTTCTTGGAGGTATTTACGTTGTGACAAGATCAACCCGAAGGGAAAGTGCAGAGCAGGCAGGATGTCTTCCCCTCTCCTTGTCACCAGGCTTCACTACAACAGCTCTGCTCCAGAGGTCACCAGAGGTCACCGGCTACAGGCCTGTCAGTCCCAGCAGCCCCCCGGGCCATTAGAGCCCAACAGGAAATGCCTCTCCAAGGACTCCTTGAGGCCATCTAGCTACGTGGGAGCCGTTCTCTCCAGTCAGCTAAGACCTTCTCCCCTGGGTTCTACTAATCACTGGACATTATTTAACTTTAACCCATTCACGTCCCTCTTTACACCTGAATGAAAGGCTTTTAGGCTAGTGGTAGACAGGAGTGCTGAGGAATCAGTGAGAAGTGTTCCTGATCAGGCACCTAACACCCCTGGATCATGTCACCTAACACCCCTGGATCATGTCCAACACTTAGTTATGAAATTGAGTGCTTGTGAGGCAGGTCCCTGTCACATAGCTGCAGTGTGGTGTGCATGCGTGTGGATGCAGTGTGGTGTGCATGCGTGTGGATGCAGTGTGGTGTGCATGCGTGTGGATTCTAGCCCAATGCCATGCACACAGAAAGACAAAGTTGGCAGTGATGAACTAGGGATTCCATGGCTGGATGGGGTCAAACAGTTAATCCATATATTGATCATATTTGTACCAACTATGCATTAACCCTCCAGACCTAAAACGAGAGGTTTACAAAACACAGAAATAGTCGCGATATAGCTTCTCTTAAACCATAGAAAAAGAACAATTTCCTAATGATCCATCCACTATAACTCTGTCAGCTTTTCCCATACTGTTTGACCATGACCGCCAGCTTTTCATATGTAAACACCCTGGCTGGTAGTGCGACTGGGTCAGTTTCGGGAGAGAAGTGAACATACCAGTGTGAGTGTTTGCCCAGGGAGTGATTCAGCTGGTTACGGCAACACTGTACCTGCTCTACGTTCACACACACTGTACCTGCTGTACGTTCACACACACTGTCACATGACAGCAGAGATAAGCGGGGACTGTAGCATAAAGGCCGAGGTCAGAACATGACTGGAGCACTCTAGGTCTATTTGCACACCCACTCGTTTTGGACATTTGCTGTAATTGACTTCATCATCCTATACAAACACAAACTTGTGCTCTTCAATCTCCAGACTGAATAGATGAATAGGATTACATAAAGCTAAGGAATGAAGCTGTACTCCTGCTAGGAAGGCAGGCCTACCACCACGTCATTCTAAATAGCATCGGTATTATTACATAGGTCAAATCAGTTAGCCAGTCACATTCACACAAATGGGTAGTGGGGAGCACCCACCCTGGGTAGCACCGGCAGAGATTGGTGGATGTAGATTGAGTAGTGGTCGTGGTGGGGGGGTGGGGGGGGGCTAGTGAGTAGTGTGGGGCGGGGCGCTGTGGCTCAGGAGGTAGAGCCACCGTCTAATGATCGCAAGGTTGGCAGATCGGCGGTTCGAGCCCTGGCTGGCCACATGTCGAAGTGTTCTTGGGCAAGACACTGAACCCTAAATTGCTCCCAGTGAGCGGGCCGGCGCCTTGCATGGTAGCTTGGCCGCCATTGGTGTGTGAATGGGTGAATGAGAGGCCTTTGTAAAGCGCTTTGGATAAAGGCGCTATATAAGTGCAGTCCATTTAGTGTAGTGGCGGGGGGACGACAACGACGACTCACCCATGACGGTTAGCAGCATCTTCCTACTGCGGATGCCGGGGGCCTTCTTCACCTTGCACTGGTACGTGCCCGTGTCTGTGGACTTCAGCCCTGTCAGGTTGATGGAGGCGTCGCCATTCTTGGGGTCGGCAGAGTTGAAGTGGGCGCGGCCCTTCACCGCAGGGTAGTAGTCCTCATACGCCCGGTCTCCAGAGTACAGGATTACCTGGGGAGGGGGGGGGCGGAGGGAGGGACACAACAGACATATTAAAGAGTGACATCTGTGTAGAAGAGTGTGTTCCAACTTACGGCCTAGCCTACTCGTAATTACTGAGAGCAGAAGTAGATCATCTCCTAACTACTAACACACAGTAGTCCAAGTCCCCCCCCCCCCCCCCTATGTTCACTAAAACAACAGAGAGAGAGAGAGAGTTCTACTGTCATCTCTCTAACGTCCTTCGCTGCCTGCCTGTCTGGCTGGTTTTGCCCTTTCTGCTGCAGAGGTACGTAGTGGAACACACAGAGCCCTACTGTTGAGTCAAATCAACACCTGCTGTGTCAACATAGAGCTACGCCCCGGGCTGTGCAGCCCCCCACCCCCACTAGCCCCCACCCGCCCGTCTGTCTGTCTGTCTCGCCTGCTCCGCACCAACCCTGGCTCCGAGGAGATGAAGTCAAGGTGTAGCCGACAGTGAACGCAACACAGGAGCGCTAGAGAGAAGACACACAAAACTACCACAACACAGGAGCGCTAGAGAGAAGACACCACAAAACTACCACAACACAGGAGCGCTAGAGAGAAGACACCACAAAACTACCACAACACAGGAGCGCTAGAGAGAAGACACCACAACACTACCACAAGAAGGGGGGGAAGAGTGACGACCGCAACAATCGCCATCAGGATGTCCGAGACCCTCCAACCCTGGACATATTCAAAGCTGCCCTTAAAACCCACCGTTTCACCATTGCATTCAACCTGTAGTAGCTGTTTCACTGTTTCTTGTTTTGTGTGTTTGTCTCTCTGGTTCTGTTCTGTTTGTCCCATTCCCTTGGAAAGCGACCTTGGGTTTGTGGAAGGCGCTATATACATTTAAGTTATTATTATTATTATTATCACCATCAGACACACACGCAGACGCCCCAGGGTCGAGGAAAGGAGAGGAGAACAGAACATGGGAGAAGCAGGCTCAGAGAGAATACAGAGAGAACACAGAGAGAACACAGAGAGAACACAGAGAGAACACAGAGAGATACAGAGAGAACACAGAGAGAACACAGAGAGAACACAGAGAGAGACACAGAGAGAACACAGGGAGAACACAGAGAGATACAGAGAGATACAGAGAGAATACAGAGAGAGATACAGAGAGAACACAGAGAACACAGAGAGAACACAGAGAGAACACAGAGAGAACACAGAGAGAACACAGAGAGAACACAGAGAGAGACACAGAGAGAGACACAGAGAGAACACAGAGAGAACACAGAGAGAACACAGAGAGAGACACAGAGAGAACACAGGGAGAACACAGAGAGAACACAGAGAGAACACAGAGAGAACACAGAGAGAGACACAGAGAGAGACACAGAGAGAGATACAGAGAGAACACAGAGAGAACACAGAGAGAGATACAGAGAGAACACAGAGAGAACACAGAGAGAACACAGAGAGAACACAGAGAACACAGAGAGAACACAGAGAGAACACAGAGAGAACGCAGAGAGAACACAGAGAGAACACAGAGAGAACACAGAGAGAACACAGAGAGACACAGAGAGAACACAGAGAGAACACAGAGAGAACACAGAGAGAACACAGAGAGAGATACAGAGAGAACACAGAGAGAACACAGAGAGAACACAGAGAGAACACAGAGAGGACACAGAGAGAACACAGAGAGAACACAGAGAGAACACAGAGAGAACACAGAGAGAGACACAGAGAGAACACAGAGAGAACACAGAGAGAGATACAGAGAGAACACAGAGAGAACACAGAGAGAGATACAGAGAGAACGCAGAGAGAACACAGAGAGAACACAGAGAGAACACAGAGAGAATACAGAGAGAGATACAGAGAGAACACAGAGAGAACACAGAGAGAACACAGAGAGAACACAGAGAGAACACAGAGAGAACACAGAGAGAACACAGAGAGAACACAGAGAGAACACACAGAGAACACAGAGAGAACACAGAGAGAGATACAGAGAGAGATACAGAGAGAGACACAGAGAGAACACAGAGAGAACACAGAGAGAACACAGAGAGAACACAGAGAGAACACAGAGAGAACGCAGAGAGAACACAGAGAGAACACAGAGAGAACACAGAGAGAACACAAAGAGATACAGAGAGAACACAGAGAGAACACAGAGAGAACACAGAGAGAACACAGAGAGAACACAGAGAGATACAGAGAGAACACAGAGAGATACAGAGAGAACACAGAGAGAACGCAGAGAGATACAGAGAGAACACAGAGAGAACACAGAGAGATACAGAGAGAACACAGAGAGAACGCAGAGAGAACACAGAGAGAGATACAGAGAGAACACAGAGAGAACACAGAGAGAACACAGAGAGAACACAGAGAGAGATACAGAGAGAACACAGAGAGAACACAGAGAGAACACAGAGAACACAGAGAGAACACAGAGAGAGATACAGAGAGAGATACAGAGAGAACACAGAGAGAGATACAGAGAGAACACAGAGAGAACACAGGGAGAACACAGAGAGAACACAGAGAGAACACAGAGAGAACACAGAGAGAACACAGAGAGAACACAGAGAGAACACAGAGAACACAGAGAGAACACAGAGAGAGATACAGAGAGAACACAGAGAGAACACAGAGAGAACACAGAGAGAACACAGAGAGAACACAGAGAGAACACACAGAGAACACAGAGAGAGATACAGAGAGAGATACAGAGAGAACACAGAGAGATACAGAGAGATACAGAGAGAACACAGAGAGAACACAGAGAGAGATACAGAGAGAACACAGAGAGATACAGAGAGATACAGAGAGATACAGAGAGATACAGAGAGAACACAGAGAGAACACAGAGAGAACACAGAGAGAACACAGAGAGAACACAGAGAGACACAGAGAGAACACAGAGAGAACACAGAGAGAACACAGAGAGAGATACAGAGAGAACACAGAGAGAGATACAGAGAGAACACAGAGAGAACACAGAGAGAACACAGAGAGAACACAGAGAGAACACAGAGAGAACACAGAGAGAGATACAGAGAGAACACAGAGAGAGATACAGAGAGAACACAGAGAGAACACAGAGAGAGCACAGAGAGAGATACAGAGGTTCTGTGGGCTGTGAGGCAGGGAAAGAAAGCTGCTATCTGCTCAGCAGCCAGAGCTGTGTACATCTTGTACATATTAGCCACGTAACGTGTAATGTATTCCACCTGAGTCTCCCGGGAGAGAAACATATCCCTCAAACCCTCAGCAGGATCAGAGCGTGGGCAGTAATAACAAGGACATGAGATGTGGAGGGGAGGAAATTAAATGGCCCCAGGGAGAAACAGACTACAAGAACTCTTTCACACACACACACACACACAGACACACACATGCACACACACTCAGACACACACACACACACACACACACACACACACACACACACACACACACACACTCAGACACTCAGACACTCAGACACACACACACACACACACACATGCACACACACAGACACACACACAGTCTATGCAGACACACACAGTCCACACACACACAGTCTACAAACAGTCTGTGCATACACACACAGTCTGTGCATACACACACACTCGACACACGGATGAAAGTGGCTCAATAAAACAGCCTATAAAAAAAAGAAAACATGAACAATGAAAATCAAAGGGTAGACAACCCGAGTTAAAAAGAACACCTCCCTGTGTTCCACAGCAGGTAGACAGGTAGACTCTATCATACAGGCAGTAACAGCAGGTAGACAGGTAGACTCTATCATACAGGCAGTAGCAGCAGGTAGACAGGTAGACTCTATCATACTAGGGCTGCACGATTAATCGATTTTAAATCGAAATCGCGATTTGAAATGACGCGATTAGCTAATCGCAAAGCCTGCGATTTGCCTGCGTTTATTTATTTATTTATTTATTTATTTATTTTTGCCATTTAAGCAGACGCTTTTTTAATCCAAAGCGATTTACAATTACGAATTACAGGGACATTCCCCCTGGAGTAACTGAGGGCTAAGTGCCTTACTCAAGGGCACACTAGTAGTGGTGTGGTTTCAGGCGGGATTTGAACTCACAACCTTCCGATCACAAGTCCAACTCACTATGTGTTTCTCAACCCTCTCCTCGGGGCGCCCCAGCCGCTCCACATATTTGAACTGTTCCACCACCAGCACACCTGATTCAACTAATCAAGTCCAAATCATAATTGCTTTGGACTTGATTAGTTGAATCAGGTGTGCTGGTGGTGGAACAGATCAAATATGTGGAGCGGCTGGGGCGCCCCGAGGAGAGGGTTGAGAAACACCACTACCCGTATGGGATACGTCATACAGCGCGTCGGATTCAACGTCAATGAACGTTAAAAAAAAAGACACTTGTTGAGAGAAACAAAATGGTGTTGATGTTAAAAAAAACATAAATAAATATGTTGTCCCAATTCATATCTTTTAAGTTCTCATCCTTGCATTAGAATTAGAGCAGTTAATAGTTTGATGGTATCATGTGGTAATGTTATCTGAAAATAGGTGATAGATAGATTCATCCAATCACCTGCCAAGTATTTTTTGAAAGTACCTGCCCTTTTCCAAACAGCTTCCAATTAAGCTTTCCTAGATGGTTGTGTGAAACAAACCACCTGAGTCAGGTTAGTAATGCTCCATCACATGTTTTAATCTGAAGCTTGATTTTAAAGCAACCCAACTTTAAAGCAACCCAATGTAAGTTTAGTTCTTTCACTCGTAGCTCGGGCTGTGGGGGTGCTAGAGGAGGGAGCCTCTAAGTCCCCTGAAGACGTACAAACAAACTGCACGTTGATACGACCTTCCTAGCCGGAGATATGGCCACACTTTACAAAAACTCCCTTTTTTTTTTTTTTTTTTGCTATTTAAAAAAATAATAATCGCAAATTAATCGCAATCGCGATATCTGTCCAAATAATCGCAATTCGATTTTTCCCCCCAAATCGTGCAGCCCTATATCATACATGCAGTAACAGCAGGTAGACAGGTAGACTATTATACAGGCAGTAACAGCAGGTAGACAGGTAGACTATTATACAGGCAGTAACAGCAGGTAGACAGGTAGACTATTATACATGCAGTAACAGCAGGTAGACAGGTAGACTATCATACAGGCAGTAACAGCAGGTAGACAGGTAGACTATTATACATGCAGTAGCAGCAGGTAGACAGGTAGACTATTATACATGCAGTAACAGCAGGTAGACAGGTAGACTATTATACATGCAGTAACAGCAGGTAGACAGGTAGACTATTATACAGGCAGTAACAGCAGGTAGACAGGTAGACTATTATACATGCAGTAACAGCAGGTAGACAGGTAGACTATTATACAGGCAGTAGCAGCAGGTAGACAGGTAGACTATTATACAGGCAGTAGCAGCCCCATTTACATGAGGACATTTAAAGATGAGGTCATCGTCACTGACGACCTGCATGGGTAGGGGAGGGGCTCATTTGTGAGGCAAAGCAGAGTTGTGTCATCTGTGTACACGGCACACCCTGCCAGGCCAGGGGGACAGGGCTGTGTGCCTTTGTTTCAGGCCGGCTTTCATCCTGAGCTTGAAGCTCCACAGACTGGTTCAGAAGAATGCCTTGCTATCCTCTCCTCTGGGGTCCTCTGTGTTCCTCTGTGTTCCTCTGTGTTCCTCTGTGTTCCTCTGGGGTCCTCTGGGGTCCTCAGTGTTCCTCTGTGTTCCTCTGTGTTCCTCTGTGTTCCTCTGTGTTCCTCTGTGTTCCTCTGTGTTCCTCTGGGGTCCTCTGGGGTCCTCTGTGTTCCTCTGTGTTCCTCTGTGTTCCTCTGGGGTCCTCTGGGGTCCTCAGTGTTCCTCTGTGTTCCTCTGTGTTCCTCTGTGTTCCTCTGTGTTCCTCTGTGGTCCTCTGTGGTCCTCTAGGGTCCTCTGGGGTCCTCTGGGGTCCTCTGTGTTCCTCTAGGGTCCTCTATGGTCCTCTATGGTCCTCTGGGGTCCTCTGTGGCTCAGCTGGTAGGGCATGGAGCTAACAACGCTTAGGTTGTGGGTTTGATTTCCGCTGGGACCATATACATTTTAAAATGTACCGTCTGCACTCACTGCAACGTAAATCACTCTGGATAAAAGCATCAGCTGAATGTCATATATATATATACTGTAGATATACACTCTAAAGTGATTCTCAAGGACAAAGCAGAACCACTCCCTGAGAAGTGAAGAAGTACGTTCATCACTACTGCAGCCGGGCGCTTCTCCTACATCATGACAGATTTTTGATTCCAAAACAAATATGAGGTTTTTTCACCTAAAGCCCCATCTCCATATCAGAACGTCTTTGGTAAACATGTATCTGAAGTGCTTTGTTCAAGGGTACAAACAGCAGCAACCACAACACGGCCTTTGAAGTGCCGCCCCTTCCCTTCTCCCTGCTACGCTCCAGAGTATGCCAGCGTTCATTCACACAGCTCATGTTTGGTTATCATAATTGTCATCACTAGTATAGCCGATTACCCAGGGCACACCCTTCTCCCAGCCAATCTGGACCTCAGTGGAGAGAGCCAAATGCAAATGACTGCTACTGTAGGCATGCTGGGATCTCTCCTCATTTCAGACCAACAAAGACTAATGCATTAGCTACGCTCCCCTGGCCACCACAAGCCTGATACGTAGGCTATGAAACACCAGGATCGCTACATCTAGAAATGAATATCTGATGCTGTGCATAGTTTTGGGCTTGTTAGGGAAATACATAAATAGCATATCCAGACAAGAGATTTGTAGTTTCTCTTGGGGTTGTCTGTTGGAAAATCACAAGGGCATTTTATTCAAGCCTGGATGTATGCTTTGCCAAACTGGGTGATCATAACCACGACCACCAAATAAACTAGGGCTGCAACTAACGATTACTTTAACCTGTAGATTATTTTAATCCAATAGTCTAATTTGCACACAAAAAAGATGCGTGGGGGTGGTTGTAATGCCATCGTTCAGTGGTCACAGACTTGATTTTGCATTGAAATTGTGCCTATAGATTATATGATATACTTTACCATGACACAATCATTTGATTAATGTCTGTAAATGCTGTGGAGAGTGGAGGCCTACAACACAAGTAAAGGGGGGGTTTGCTTGGTCACCTCATGGCCTATTATCAGAGATTCAATATCAGTTCTGAGCCTCTAGGGTGGTCTGGGTGTCAGCTCTCAGAGGGTAGAGGGTGTTCTAGGGTGGTCTGGGTGTCATCTCTCAGAGGGTAGAGGGTGTTCCAGGGTGGTCTGGGTGTCATCTCTCAGAGGGTAGAGGGTGTTCTGTGGGCTAAAGCGTCCAGGCTGCCAATACCCAGCAGCGCTGCCCAGCCAATGCAGCCTAATCCAACTGGGCACCGTCACATAAACTGGATTTAACACGCAAGTAATTATTGATAATACACTCTGCACATTACATCATCCAATCTGCTCTGGAGGGGCTGTGCGTGAGTGTCCGTGCACTTAGACTCACTCCCATAGGTCAATGAGAAACTACCCGCTCAGAGAAAGACACTTGGGCGTTTTAAAAAAATAATCTTTTGATGGCATTAGGCCCTTGCAAATGAGTTGCGACAGTTTAGAGCGCAGCTTCAAAACTAAAAATAATGAGCCATGAAACCGGATTGGAGTCTGGAACATTCCAAAACACGTCCACAACCGAATGTAGGGAAGAGGAGGCCACAAAGGAAAACCTCCCACACTGGGTTTTAATCTACATTCCCTCTGGCATCGTTTCCTTAACCAAAAAATGCACAAAAAAAACCTTGGGAGAACAATGATGGCTCTATGATAATAACCCTTTTTCATATAAAGGAAACAAGGCAAATGAGCCTATTCAACCCCCACTCTTCCCAATTAATCCTCAGTGGTTCTAAATAAAATGAAATGAAGTAGGTCAAAAACAAATAGGCCTCCTCAGGCACTCGGCTCCCCAGTTTAGCAGAGACAATGGATAGATGGAGAGAGAGAGAGAGAGAGAGAGAGAGAGAGAGAGAGAGAGAGAGAGAGAGAGCAGGGGCTGGGCTTGGCTGGAGCCCTGGCGAGACTGGGCTAGGACAGGACAGGGCTGGGTGGAATGGAGTGGGTGGGAGGGAGGGAGGGAGAAAGGAAGAGAGGGAGAGACGGCTAACGATGGGCTCCTGACCCCCTTCTGGCCTTGAGGATGGAGAGAGAGGCATGCAGAGACTGGGAGCCATGGGGAGTCTCTCCATCTTTGATGCCCCCGGGCCTCTGAAAGGCTCTGCTATGTGTCCACCATCTCCCAGCAGCCCCCAGGACCCCATGGCTCAGCCTATAGAGGGATAACACTGTCTGGACAAAGAGAGCTGCTGGGGTTCCCACAGCGAGGCTGTGTGTTCATTTCACTCAATACAGACACATGCAGAGAGCAGGTGGGTGAGGTCATATAAGAAGCAAGCACACGTACAGAACACAATCACACACTATCACATAGCCCCTGTAAGTGTCAAGTCAAAAAACAACAAACAAACATATCAACTTACACGTCTCTGACATAATGCCACATACAGATAAATGCAAGCAGGTTAAAGAGCTCTCCTGTATATGTGCCACACACATTCAAACACATGTGGGATATTTTATAGAGCTTTAAAAACCTGCAAGAAGTAAAACATGAACCGCTGTTTTTATAGCCATGTTTAGCGGTTGTGTGAGAGCTTTCCAGAAGCACACACGGCAGACCAGACTGGGGAGGGTCCATGAAGCTGGCCAACAAAAGGAAGGAACGATGCCTGACTTCTTCATCCGTTTTAGTTACACTACAGTATCAAAGCTTTTCACAGTTTTTGTAATCATTCTAAGAAATAGATTATTTACCATAGGGTGTGTTATACCTCACCTCTGACCTGGCCTGTAACATAGGGTGTGTTATACCTCACCTCTGACTAGGCCTGTAACAATTATGAAACAATTGTCTAATGGCATTTTTTTTCTTCTTAATTTTGTTTTCCCGCATGCGCCCTGTAGCGCGACAGAACAGTAGCTATCCTATCAGAGGACAGAACAGTAGCTATCCTATCAGAGGACAGAACAGTAGCTATCCTATCAGAGGACACCCCGCACGCATTGATTTACAGTTGCTAAATCAAGCCGGCTTTAGAACGTAAAAAATCCACACCGGATTCGCCAAACTGACAGCAGCCTACATTTGGTAGAGAGAGGGGCAGAATAAATTACATAAGATGGAGCTTGTTTCATAACGTAACACAACTACACCGTTATGGGATCATTTGGATTCAAGCCAAACCAGAGGGGAGAACCTGCAAATTTGGAAGGGTGGTCAGAAAATCGCTCTGAATCCAAACAAACAGACACACTGGTTTCAGACAACATTGTGTTAGCTAGATAGCTGCTCTGCATGTTAAGCACATCACTACATGCTGATAGAACATGAACATGCTGAAAACACATAACTACACATAACTAGATGACAGTCCCTGTTGTATTGATGAGGATACATGTTAAAAAATATGTTTTATGATAATAAAGAGGCATAGTTTACTTCATAGGTTGCTGTGTTATTACATTATCTGGGTCACATAACAGTGAAACAATGATATTGTTAATCGCAATTATTTCTGAGACAATTAATTGAACAGCAAAATGTGGAATTGTTACAGGCCTACCTCTGACATAGCAAAAGTAAAACGCTGAATCATGTTGAGTACTTGGGTTCCTACAAGTTTCAACAAGTAAAATGTAATATTTTTTTAGACCTTTTTTATACCTCTTTGAATATAATTTTAGACCTATTCGCGACACCATATGATAGCTTTTTGTCATCCTCGAGGTGATGAAATTGGGGATTTCACTGCTATACAGACAAAAAAGGAAGCGAATTGGCATTTTTGGGGTTCCAGCTTGATTCATTTCCGCGTAAATAGATGTGGTCAGCACCTAATTATTAGACCAAATAACTGAAATGTAAGACCTTTTTAGGCCTTATAAATCAGATTGCTGGATTTTAGACTTAAAGGCTTTTTAAGACCAGCGCGGGAACCCTGTACTTAGAAGTCCAAACCCTTTTCATGGTTAGAGAACATGGAGCAGCACACCAGCACACACTCACCACTTTGTCCTCTTTCTGGTTGTCGGAGGCCAGCAGGCTCCACTCGATGTCCAGAGGGCCTGAGTCCTCAGGACCCAGGGAGAACTGGCAGTCTAGCTTCACACTCTGCCCACTGGCCTTCTCTATGGACGTAGGCCCCGACGACGTGATCTCCAGGCCATGAGCTCCACCTGACCACAGAGAGAGAGAGAGAAAGAGAGAGAGAGAGAGAGAGAGAGAGAGAGAGAGAGAGAGAGAGAGACAGAGAGAGAGAGGGAGAGAGAGAGAGAGAGAGAGACAGAGAGAGAGAGAGAGAGGAAGAGCATTAACATACATAACATGTACAATACACAAACCACATCACATTCACATCATGGGCATAGCGACTACAAGCGAAAACAAAATATCCCATCTGATATGCTTCTGTAGTTCACAAGATGTATGGGAGGATATACAAAATCCATTTGAGTCACCTTCCATGGAGGAAAGATTCAGCTTTTTAAAAAACCATACCCTCTCAATGTGGAGTTGGTGTGTGATATGGGCGTGTAAAAACCCCCAAAGAAACAGATGTGTGTGTAAAAAAAGAAAAGAAAAAAGGAAACAGACTGATAACAAAATGCATACCACTGTGAAATATCCGACACAAATTTTTTTTTTTAAATCACTACAGCCTTGTGTATGTGTAAAACATGAAAATCCGTGAAAAACCAAGATGAAACGATTTGATTGTCATTGGAACAAAATGAAAAATAATCTGCACACACAAGAGGCCAGAGATGGGATGAACGTACAGGCAGCTGGGTTTGGACTGGGGCCATGCTCTCAGACCCAGCGTGAGTTACATCAAACGCACCCCTCTACTGCATGTTCTGCCAGCCCAAATGTTACAAGTAATTTGCCCCCCCTGTGTGTAATCTGATGGTAGAAGCCAATCATGCTGGGGGGCCCTGAGCAACTAAGCCCCCCCCCCACCCATCTCCTCAGAACATACAGAACAGAACTATACTCTCATTTGTCTCTCCAGAGTAGTCTAGTAGTAGTAGTCTAGTAGGTGTAGTAGTAGTAGTCTAGTAGGTGTAGTAGTAGTAGTAGTAGTAGTAGTAGTCTAGTAGGTGTAGTAGTAGTAGTAGTAGTAGTCTAGTATGTGTAGTAGTAGTAGTAGTCTAGTAGGTGTAGTAGTAGTAGTAGTCTAGTAGGTGTAGTAGTAGTCTAGTAGGTGTAGTAGTAGTCTAGTAGTAGTAGTAGTAGTCTAGTAGGTGTAGTAGTAGTAGTAGTAGTCTAGTAGGTGTAGTAGTAGTAGTCTAGTAGGTGTAGTAGTAGTAGTAGTCTAGTAGGTGTAGTAGTAGTCTAGTAGTAGTAGTAGTAGTAGTAGTAGTAGTAGTCTAGTAGGTGTAGTAGTAGTAGTAGTAGTCTAGTAGTAGTAGTCTAGTAGGTGTAGTAGTAGTAGTCTAGTAGTAGTAGTAGTAGTAGTAGTCTAGTAGGTGTAGTAGTAGTAGTCTAGTAGGTGTAGTAGTAGTAGTAGTAGTAGTAGTAGTAGTAGTAGTAGTAGTAGTAGTAGTAGTAGTAGTAGTCTAGTAGGTGTAGTAGTAGTAGTCTAGTAGTAGTAGTAGTAGTAGTAGTCTAGTAGGTGTAGTAGTAGTAGTCTAGTAGGTGTAGTAGTAGTAGTAGTCTAGTATGTGTAGTAGTAGTAGTCTAGTATGTGTAGTAGTAGTAGTAGTAGTAGTAGTAGTAGTCTATTAGGTGTAGTAGTAGTCTAGTAGGTGTAGTAGTAGGTGTCGCAGTTTGCAGGTTTGAAATGTACACATTTGTGTTTCAGTATTACACTTGATTTCAATCTAGTAGCTGCCATCAATTTGTCTAGATTGTCCAGGGCCTAGAACCTAGGTCTTTGCTGTGTTCAGGGCCTGAATGGCCCTGGGGTAGAAGCTGAGCTTCAGTCTGTTTGTCCTTGCGAACATGGTCCTGAACCGCCTGTTCGAGGGCAGCCGAGCAAAGTGTTCGTACCCAGGGTGGGATGGGTCTCTGGAGATCTTGGAGGCCTTCCTGAGGCAGCGTGTGTTGTACAGGTGTAGTAGTAGTAGTAGTCTAGTAGGTGTAGTAGTAGTAGTAGTAGTCTAGTAGGTGTAGTAGTAGTAGTCTAGTAGGTGTAGTAGTAGTAGTCTAGTAGGTGTAGTAGTAGTCTAGTAGGTGTAGTAGTAGTAGTAGTAGTAGTAGTAGTAGTAGTAGCAGTAGTAGTAGTAGTGGTAGTAGTAGTAGTAGTAGTAGTAGTAGTAGTAGTAGTAGTAGTAGTAGTAGTAGTAGTAGTAGCAGTAGTAGTAGTAGTGGTAGTAGTAGTAGTAGTAGTAGTAGTAGTAGTCTAGTATGTGTAGTAGTAGTCTAGTAGGTGTAGTAGTAGTAGTAGTCTAGTAGGTGTAGTAGTAGTAGTAGTCTAGTAGGTGTAGTAGTAGTAGTCTAGTATGTGTAGTAGTAGTCTAGTAGGTGTAGTAGTAGTAGTCTAGTATGTGTAGTAGTAGTCTAGTAGGTGTAGTAGTAGCAGTAGTAGTAGTAGTGGTAGTAGTAGTAGTAGTCTAGTAGGTGTAGTAGTAGTCTAGTAGGTGTAGTAGTAGTCTAGTAGGTGTAGTAGTAGTCTAGTAGGTGTAGTAGTAGTCTAGTATGTGTGGAACAACGTTATTGGTTGCAGCTCAGATAAAGCCACATATGGGATCAAAAGCAGCTAAATAGAGAGGATAAATAAGAATGAAAACAAGAAACGTGGGGAGGAGTGGAAAATCCCATTCCTTTCTAAGTCACACTATTGTGTTTATGATTACTCCTCTGACGTGGAGGAGGAGCGTCAGCAGCACAATGGCTGACAGAAACTCCTACAACTTGTTCTTCCGGTTGTGAAGTGCTGTGTGAAGGGCTCCTGCTCTATGACCACACACTGTACCTCCCTTTGGGGTGTGCCAGACACACTGTAACGTAACACGCCACACACCACACACCACCACAGCCCAGTGTCCTGTTAGCTGGTAATAGTCACCTTTTGGCCCAAATTAAATCTGTTTTTGTTCCAACACCCCCACAAACAGACCCATGGACAGTCAGACCCACTACTACTCGAATGGACCTGTGAACAAAGACACCCGAAACCTGACTGGTCCGGTTGAAGCCCCGACCAGAGTAATAAAAGATATGCTAATTTAGTGAGCATAAATCATGACTGACTGTGGTCTACATTTTGTGGAACAGACTATCTGTGGATGACATTATCCATTTCTTGTGATGAAATAGCACTGACGCGAAGGAACAAATGTGGCTCAACATTCTGGCTGGATCCCTAAGAACGGTCCACTGGCTGGTGAAGGCTACCAACCACCTGTCAGCTCTGATCAGAAGCAAGAATCAAAGCTAAACGTTGCGAGAAAAACTATTTTATTTGTGTAATTGTTACAAGGTAAGACTTATTATTATTACTTATGGTCAGGAAATATTGTTGACTAGTTAACCTAATAGCAGCCAGCATAAACAGTTTGCTTGCATTAATAGGCCTACTTATACTATCATTTTTGCGATAGTGTTTGGAAGAAAATTTGTCTTCACGAATGGTTAGCCTGAGTTGATGGCATGCTATACATTCGTCTCCATCGGTTTTGCTACATAGTTGTGAAATGAAACCCTAACCCTAACCCAAAGGCTACCACAACACACATTTATTCAAGCAAGCCAGCAGCAGAATATTAATGTTCTGAGCTGCTGAAGTGTTGTGCATTCCTTTCCATTGTGTTTGCTCTATAGTTATCATCAACATGAAGAGAAAAAAGGACATTGTCCTATTTCGCTCCCAAAAATAAAATTGACAGTGATGAGGCAGCTGAAGAGAAACAGCAGGAGGGCGACACAGAGAGAAAGCCAGAACACTGGTTAGTTGGGGAGACTGGTTTTGAAAGTGAGAGCACAGAGCAGGAAGGAGAGACAGATGAAAGAGAGTGAGGCTGAGGGCCTACAAGCAGAGTGAGAGACACAGAGGATGTTAGGGGCGTAGCGGTAAATTTCGGTTCGGTACGTTTTCGGTATCAGGATAGAAATAAAAATAAACATTATTATTAAACAGTGGTTTACTGTGTTTGAACTGTATAATACTGTATAACTGTATAATAAAGTTACATGTGTGATGTAGTGCTGTTAAACTGTTAAATAACTGGGTGGCCCGGGCACTTAGGTGGCGTAGCGGACTAAGCATTGACCATGTAAGCGGTTCGGTTGCAGGGTTCCCGGTTCGATTCCGGCCGCGGACATATCCTTCTCTCTCTATATAACTGAGATGTCCACCCATCAGTCATGAGAGCGATAGCAGACCTTGGATAGGTGGTGGACAGCTGTAGTTTGTGCTTGTGTATAAAGGGCTGGTATGATTTACTGGCTGAAATGCGGACGAGAGGGAACTACGTAACGTAACGATGGTTATTGAGCCTAATGGCCCATAGGGCAGGAGCCTATCTCCTGTTTCCGTAGCGTGAGGCGGCTTGATGTAAAAGTACACCCCCTGGACATGACGCTGGTATGTCGCAGGGCCTTAACACCGCTTCCTTGGTCAAAAAGGCGCAGCAGCACCTATACTTCCTAAGGAGACTGAAGAAAGCCCAGCTGTCTAAAAGGATTCTGACCAACTTCTACCGCTGCAACATTGAGACCATCCTCACCGACTGCATCACAGTGTGGTATGGCAACTGCACTGTGTCAGACCGGAAGGGTCTGCAACGGGTGGTGAAAACCAGGCAACCCGGTGTCGACGGAGGGCGGCAAACATCATCAAGGACACCTCCCACCCCAACCACTTCAAAGAGACTCAGGCGGTACAGGATCCTCAGGTCCCGTACCAGCAGCCTTCCACAGACCTATCACTTTGATAAACAATCCCCCCCTCCACACACCCCGCTGAACTATTGCCCCCCCCCCCCCCCCCCCCGTATATTACATAGTTACCTATCACTACCTCTTGTTCTATTTATATCATGCCCATATATCACTATTTGAACTTCTGGTTGGACACTAAACTGCATTTCTTTGTATTGTACTTATACTCTGCGATGCCAATAAAGTTGAATCTAATCCTAAATGGCTAACTGTACAGAGAGAGATGTACAAAGGTGCACCAAGAGAACTCCAGCAATTGATACTCGATAGGCATGTCGATTTATAGCTCTACGTAACATTATGGATAGATCGCCTGCCCCTAAGCGGGTACTGCAAGAGATAGCCATAGACAAGGCAAAGGAAGAAGTGAAAAGATACAGGGAAGTAAAACCTGTTCCACTCTCTGAAAACCCCCTGGCCTGGTGGATGGTGCATGCAGGGGGGTATCCCCTTTTGGCACGCCAAGCAAAGCAGTATCTGTGTGTCCCCGGGACCAGTGTCGCTTCTGAGAGAGTTTTCTCAACCGCTGGCGATATCGTTACTGCACAGAGAAGCTGCCTCACTCCGCAACATGTAGAGCAGCTCCCTTTCTTGTAGAAAAATCTAACCATCTCCAAAAAGTGAGAAAGCACTCATGAAGAAGCAGTAATGAAGGGCTTTAGTTTCATGGACTTTATCGTTTTGCACATTTTCATTTCTTCTTTTTTTCATACATTTGTTTTTCAGATTTTATCCCTTTTTCACCCAATTTGGTATCCAATTGAACCCAACCTACTACCTAGCACCTGCCTATTGCGTAGGATCCGCCGCACGACCCCGTGGCCGGCAGCCCCAGAGGAGATCGCCAGGCAGACTAGCTGACTGGCTCCTCGAGCCCAGCACCGTTATTCCGGCACCCCGGGGGCGCTGTTGCGCGACGGATCCTTGTCCGGAAATAGTCCTATACCGCCCTCTGGAGCGGCCGCTCAATATGCCGCTCCCTGTGTGCCTCAGCCATATCCGGGTCTGGCGAGACCGGGATTCGATCCCAGTCCCCGGTGGGCAGCTTGCACTAGTGGCCAGTGCTTAGACCGCTACGCCACCGCGGGGCACTGCACATTTTCATTTCTAATGCAAATAAGCTATTTGAGACAATCACACTACAGCTAATTGTATGTTTTCCTGAGGGATACATGATGTCTTGTTTACAGGTAGGCTATGTTTGTAGCCCCTTTATTTACACTGGCTGCAGTAAAGAAAGCACTTTTTGTAGTGTCTGATTTTGCATAACTTGTGTTGGTCAGTGCTGGTCATGTTCATTTATGTTCCAATAAAAAGTACATTCATGTAACTGCTTTGGAGTCAATTCTTAATGTAAACGTTGATATTTTTTTTAAAGTTATTTTTTTTCTGAGTGGGGCAGTCCCACTCATATTTTCCATTTTATTTGACAGATACAGTGCAGATTTTGACAGGAAGGATGGGTGAGAGAGAGAGAGGTGGGATGACATGCAGGATATGTCCCCGGCCGGAATCGAACCGAGGACCCTCCGGTTACATGGTCAGCGCTTAACCCGCTACGCCACCTAAGCGCCCCAAAACGTTGATATTTTTAACAATGCAACATGTTAGAGCAGTGGTCTTCAACCGGTGGTCCGCGAGCCCTAGGGGGTCCGCAGAGGTACTGCAGGGGGTCCGCCAATTTTTGTCATAATAATTGACATTTTTCACCAAAATAATCAGTGAGAATTAAAATATATAACAAAAATGAGATTGAGTAAAGTACGAGCATTAATAGGGAATAATAAGCAACTTTTGACAAAAACTATTTACAAAATAAATGATGCCCATGATTGTAGAGTCTCACATAAAGTCAGCTGAAAAAAAAAAAAAAAAACCTGTCTAGCAAGCTAGGTGTTGGCTAAAACGCTGCAGTTCGGTCTTCATTGCGAAATTAACGTTAATTAATAACTAGCATAACGTTACTAATTTAGTTAGTTTGATAATAACAAACCCGCCTCTTTGCTTCTCTATGCGCCGCTATAGGAGAGGAACACAACGCGCTCCTTTACCATTCCGAGGTCAGATGTCTTTCCCGTGGATCAGTATTGGCGCGCGTCTTTGAATTACGCACAGCTATTTACGAGATTCTGCTACCGCGCGGAGCTGGCTGCGCATTTCAATGCATTTCCGCGGATTCCGCGGTGCCCTCGCCTGACGTGAAATGCGCAATTGTTGATCACTTGGAGGCACTCGAAAGTCAATTTGAGAAGTACTTTTCTGAGACTGAGTCTTGGAGAAAGCACAAGACATGGATACGGTTATCATTCAAAGACAATGCATCCGACGGCTCAAACCTGACAGCCGCTGAGGAAGATCAGCTGATCGACCTAACCACAGACAGTACACACAAGAATGTGTACGAGTCACAGCCTCTCACCCAGTTCTCGATGAGCCTCTTGCCTTTTGCAACAACTTATCTTTGTGAAAGTGGATTCTACTCCCTCACCTACCTGAAGAGCAAATACCGTTCCAGACAGCAGTCTGAGGATGACATGATGCTCTGCCTGACAACCTCCATCTCCCCCAGAATAGACAAGCTGTGTACCACCAACCAGGGCCAGTCATCTCACTGAGGTAGGCATACCTGGCTTCCTGAAGCTAAAAGTTTCATTGTTGAAAAATAATAATAATAATAGAAAATATAAGCCTCATCAACAACAACAACAACAACAATAATAATAACCAATCATAATTATGCATGAACGTTTTATCAATCATAAACACATATAGGCTAATAACCCAGTATATAAATAGGTTAACACTAGAGCAGCAGTGAGGTGTTAAACAGCACCAGTGAGTACAAAAAAAAATCTACCTTTGCACTCGATCAAATTTCAGGACCCTCCTTTCATGACTTTTCCTAGATATGTGCGTTCTACCACCCAGCATCTTTACATTTTCAAAATCGAGTTAGTATAAAGCGATTTTGCAGTATTTCTGTGTGTGTCTGTGTATTTGCCTTGGGATTCGGCTGCCATCTTTTTCTCCAAGGCTGCAATTCTCTTTTATATCAGCAGAGGTAGCAAGGGGACACACACTGTGCTCAACCTTCAGGCTTCAGTGCTGAATTAGATACAGTATAAGACTGATAAGTATGTAACATAATGTGTTTATATATAGGCTATATATAGCAATATGGATACATAAGATATGTATATCTTATATATTATTTATGTAAACCAGCTCCTCCCCTTCTTGTGTTTTTTTTTAAAGTTTTTTTTTCTTTCCTAACACCAGGGGAGCCACCCCTCCTAAATTTCGTTGTTTGGTACCTGTACTGTAGCAATGACAATAAAGACCATTCATTCATTCATTCATATATGTACAGACAGTTATGAAAATGATAAACTGTACAGTATGTCTCCCAATCCCTTCAGATTTGTTGGAGCTGAGTTTTTTTTTTCACCCAAGTTCCATGCAATAGTGATAAGATATTATGATATGTGTAGCCTATGTACAGTTATGAATGATACACTGCACAGTATGTACCTATCAAGCTGTGTGGTATTACATAGGTACCACAGCAAAGTAGTTCATCAACGAATATTATATAACAAACGGATATTTATAATATTGTATATAATGTATTTTTTGTATATCACTGTAGACCACGTTGTAGTAGTAGCCAATTGCAGAGTGTATTCATTATTTTGTTTGTTTGAATCCTCACTGTGTTCATGTTGTGCAGTGAACAAACAATTGTTGGGAGAATAAACTGTCTCTTGCCGTGAAATGTGTACATCAAATAAAATGATGTCGGCGATGATTATGCCTGTAATCATCAACGATATAACGAACGGATATTTCTATATAATATAAAACGCATCACATGTTTGTCATTGTGTGAAAATGTTTCTGTAGCGAAGAACCTTGGTTCAATCTGGAGCTGATCAACTCCGGACGGCAATAGCACGTTGTGGGTGCAATTGTGCAAGAATAACACTATTTACAGCGCTGTCTTTTATTGCTATATTTATTACTGTTATATATAAATGTGAACATTACAGATACCTGGTCAACACAGCTTGGGATTCCAAGGAAATTACTTGGAACTATGTGTGAAAGGGACAACATTGCAATATATATTAGTTATTTTTTAATAATGCTATATTACAGTTATTTTTTAATAATGCTAATCAACTTTCATTCGTTAGTAATGAAAACTCCCGCAGTCTCGATCAATCTCCTAGATCAATCTCCTCTCCACTTACGTTACATACATGCATACGTTATTATATATATATATATATATAACATGCATAACAACTAAGACATGCGCTCTGCGCTGCGGGCAGTGGGGGGAGGGTTGATGGCTCTCGATCGTTTCCGATCAATGAACAAAGACATCGGGTTTCCCCCGCGGTGTGTTTCTGTTGCGTGTTCACGCTTCTTGCGTGACATCGCCATCCAGCGATTTTTGTGGGTCAGTACACACTCCCCCATTGTGAATAGTGGTCGTGTGATTCCACACCTCGTCGCGCTTTAGTAGGTAAAAAAACGTCGCGCCTCTAGTGTTAATACGGTGAAAGAAAAGGTGAATGAAGTAAATATAAAAGTTATTATAGGCTTTAAAATGTGAGACATTTACAAATATATATTACATGTGGGGTCCCTGTTCTGTTTGTCTCTCGTCCAAGGGGTCCTTGGGTTGAAAAAGGTTAAAGACCCCTGTGTTAGAGGGTTCCTTGAACCATTTATAGCATTTTTCTAAGAATCTCTTTCATATTCAAGCAAAATTGGTATTGTAACTAAACAATCGAATTGGAATCAAATCGGGACCTTGTGAATCGGAATTTAATAGTTTTGGGAAATCAGTGGCGATACCCAGCCCTAGTACTGACTACTGTTGGTCAGAGTCAGAACCAGATAAAGACGGGTTTCGTACAGCCTTTTCCTACCCCGTCATTGATCAGATGCTTAATGAGCTTAACAGACGGTTTTCAAAGACAAATTGTGACATAATAAATAGCATCTAAACCCCAAGATCTAAACCCCAAAAGTGATGCAACAGAGACAGCTCTGTTTTCATTTGAATGAATGAATGAACGAATGAATGAATGAATGGTCTTTATTGTCATTGATATAGTACAGGTACCATACAACGAAATTTGGGAGGGGGGGCTCCCCTGGTGCTAGGAAAAAAACCTAAACTAAACTGCATTTGCTCGATTGTATGATTCAAATATTGATGACTTGGGGCTAGGGCTGCAAAATTAATCGTATATTAATCTCGATGTCGATATTGGCCTCCACAATTAATTGATTGTGGCCGGGGACAATCATTTTTTCATTTCCTAGTTAGTGTAGAGTAGTGGGGAGTAGTCACTGAATCCCATTGCACTGCAATATTTTGGCTTGACTAGCGAGTGTGTCATTGATTTTCAACAACGTTGACATTATTAAAAAATAATCGTAATAAAAGTCTGAACATTTTGATTGGTTGCCGACTTGTTCCCTCTTTCACCAGCTGCTGTCACAAATGTCTGGTAAATTAAAATGTTGTCGGTCACGTTGTACTGGCAAACAGAAACCCTGCCACAATTTCTGTCACACTCGCTACTGTAGAGACTAGGAACCCTCAGAGCATTTCATATGGTCAAAGAACACAGTAACTGAGAGCACAAGCCCCACTGAGGCTGCGTTTGCTGTTGTTGCTGTCCAGTGAATCTGACAGACGCCCTTGTTGAGAGCCATTCAGTGCCCTAAGCAGAGGCATGTGAAATGGGACTAATAGAAACAAACTGAGATACATGTCTCTCCAAGTCAAGGCTTATAGAGAGCCTGACATCTGCATGTCAACACTGTATCAATTCATCATGCTCTGGTGAAAGCTATAGCATAGAGCTAAAATGCTAAATCATAATACATTCAGCTGGAACCATTCAACAGGCATTGTTTCTCTGACATTTTATCTGGGGCACTGTCTTTCTATCTAATTGATGAGTTTAGGATCAAACTGACCGTGGGCTGCATTTCTCTTTATTACAGTTGATAGCATGATCTCTCTCTCTCTCTCTCTCTCTCTCTCTCTCTCTCTCTCTCTCTCTCTCTCTCTCTCTCTCTCTCTCTCTCTCTCTCTCTCTCTCTCTCTCTCTCTCTCTCTCTCTCTCTCTCTCTCTCTCTCTCTCTCTCTCTCTCTCTCTCTCTCTCTCTCTCTCTCTCTCTCTCTCTCTCTCTCTCTCTCTCTCTCTCTCTCTCTCTCTCTCTCTCTACCACACAATAGGAGAAAAGTGCTATTTCATGCTATCATCTAATCACATTGATGTGTCCTGTAAATCTGCTGTGAGTATAACAAGGGTTTAGATGAGAACAAGGCTGCAATGAAAAAAAGACATAGCTCAGTGGGTGTGATAAAGGTTATTTCAACATTAGGGAGGGTAGTGGTGGTCTAGTGGATAGTGAGTTGGACTTGGGATCGGAAGGTTGTGAGTTCAAATCCCGCCTGAAGCCACACCACTACTAGTGTGCCCTTGGGTAAGGCACTTAGCCCTCAGTTACTCCAGGGGGAATGTCCCTGTAATTCATAATTGTAAGTCGCTTTGGATAAAAGCGTCTGCTAAATGGCAAAAAAATAAATAATAATAATAATAATAATAAAAAAAACATTACGTCAACAACCTGGAATTTATGACCATCTCCCCAACCACTACCACGCTAACATTCCTAGTGCTCAGAAAGTATACAGCACCCTCAAAAGTAAATAGCTGATAACTAGAGGTAGAAAATTCACAACGAAAACATTTAAAATCCTCCCTACCTGAGTCATGCCTATACACAAACATTGAAATGGTGTTAAGGTTTCTAAGCTACTAAGCTCAGAGTGATATCTGCCTTTGATCCTGATCGTACTCCTTGCGTAATGAAGGAAGTCAGAGGAATCCATTAACATCCTCCACACTGTTACGCTACATAGAAAACCACCCAGATGGTCCTCTTTTTATGTACAGCAAATTAATGTGATGGAAATATGAGCCCAGTAAAGATCATTTTAATCATTTTAATAAAAGTCAATATGCGAGGGAATTGTATCACTTCAGAGGAGGGAGGGGTGGGAGCATGAAGATTATCTGCTAGATAAGCCCAGTGAAACCAACTGCTGAGAAGTCAACATGAAATAGAAAACAAGATATATTTAAATACAAAGGAAATGGTGGAGAGATGACATCTTTTCACGGAACAATTAGGCCAGTCATCACAATTAAGGACCACCGTTCTCCTAACCAATGAGATGGAACCACTGTTCTATCACATGTTCAACAGCTGGGACATAATTTACACCAAATTAGTTGTCACTATAATCACCTCACAACACTCACTTAAAGCAGAGTGACACAAGTAATCCTGCATAGAGTGACAAGCAGACATGCAAAATATTGGCACCTCTGCACTTCTATCAGGGGGTGCCTGTGGCGCAGGAGGTAGAGCTGGCGTCTAATGATCGCAAGGTCGGCGGTTCGATCCCCGGCAGGCCACATGTTGAGGTGTCCTTGGGCAAGACACTGAACCCCAAATTACTCCCAATGGCTGGCGCCATTGGTGTGTGAATGTGTGTGTGAATCGGTGAATGAGGCCATTGTAAAGAGCTTTGGAATAAGCCATATACGTCTTTTATATGGTAAGTTTTATATGGTAAGTTTATTATATGTACATTTATATATATAATATATACATATATTATGTACGTTTTTTATATGGTACATTTTATATGGTAAGTCATTTACCAGAGATTACCATGAGATTGCTAGTTACTGATTACCAGTAAATACACAATTGTGGAAATAGCATTTATTCCACTGCTCAGTCTGAGCCACAGAGATAGTGCTCCATAGAATCACTGGGTTATATAGGATGTCCTTCACTCTTTATTTAGAGAAATGGTAGCCCTGCGTAATGGCAAATAGAGGATGATAAGAGAACCTATTATTACGGTTCTTAGAAAAAGGGACAACTATGAACACACACACACACACACACACACACATACACACATACCCCTTGAGAACTGTGCTTGCATTAACTGCCTGCCTGCAATGAGTGAGTAAGTGAATGAGTAAGTGAAGTGAGTAAGTGAATGAGTGTGTGTGTGTGTGTGTGTGTGTGTGTGTGTGTGTGTGTGTGTGTGTGTGTGTGTGTGTGTGTGTGTGTGTGTGTGTGTAAAGGGGGAGGGGATCAAGGGGAGCCGGTGCACTAGCTAATTAAAAAGTCTTCTAATGACTATTCATGCCTGCCTAGTACATGTGGCTGGCTCCTCTCTCCCCCACAGAGTCTGACACAGCACATCCCATCATGGTTACCTGGTGACCGGGCCTGGTCATGGGGAATGTGGGGGTGTCAGAGGACCCCACCCAGACCCCCCTCTCTCCCCCCCACCCCTGATTGTGGAGTGCCAGTCCCCTGGGCCCCTGATTCTCCACAGTCCTGCTGATTGTAGACCCCCTTTGTCACAACACAATGGGGAGAGAATACCGTCTCCTGGCAACAGATCCTACAGAGAATGCTGCTACGGCACTTGAGAGACAGTGAGGAGAGGAAAGGGGGGAGGTGGATGGAGGGAGGGAGGGAGGGAGGGGGAGAGGGAGAGAGAGAGAGAGAGAGAGAGAGAGAGAGAGAGAGAGAGAGAGAGAGAGAGAGAGAGAGAGAGAGAGAGAGAGAGAGAGAAAACGGCTGAGCAGGGGGTGGAAGAGTAGGGATTTGTGAAATGGGAAATGACATGTTGCTCAGAGGTTTAGAATCTTTGTAGTAGGGCCAGTCACTATCTGGAATTCAGTGGTGGGCGGTGCCACCTAAAAACAAGGCTCGAGCTCCATAAAGGCATGTCTATCACAAATAGCCTACATTGAATGACAATGATTACAGTTGTTTTTCTAATTTTACCAGAATGAATTTTAATTGTGAGGCGACAAGTCTATTTTTGAGCGTAGAGCTGACATTTTCTGTATCTATTCAGCTTCAATTGTAAGACAATAAACGCCAGTGCAATATGTTTGGAACATCCTAAATGTCTTTAAAGCTAGGTAAAGATTATTATGTGTGTAGGCGTGTAGGCTAAATGTTTTCTTATCCGGTACAATTTTTCATGTGGCCGTTGTTTATTTCCAAGTAATTTATAAACAAGTTTTACTGATGGAAGTGAGATTAAGCAGTGAGTTCAGCAGTGGAGTAACGACATTAGTAGCAGACCAAGCAGACATACAGAGATAAACCTTTAAAGCCCAATCAGAGTCTACCCTCTCCTGACCCTTCCGCTAGCCAAGCCACAGACCCTCCCGACTGTTGGCTGGTGCCAGAGCAGACCATAAGCCTCTTTCCCACCTGCCCTTTGACCCTAAAGAACATCACTGTGTATGGAGACTGTGAAGCCAGGTCTTTCCAGGAGCAGAGCTGAGGCGGCAGCTAGCCTATTTTTAGCTCACACTCCAACAGTGAGAAGTAAACAAGTGAGGAGAGTAAAGAGCTTGTCAGAGTGAGTGCCTGTGTGTACAGATGTCTGTTTTTACATTTGGAAAAGTTAAGAATATCGTAAAATGTTTCTGTTCAAGAAAGACATGTGAGACTGACAATAAACAAGTGACTGTCTTTGACAGCGAAAAGGTTTGTTCAATCGGAAATACAACAGCAAGTACTAGGCCTACTCACACTGTTGACAGCGTAGCACATAGGAATTTTAATGAGGATGCACGGCTTTTCAACTAAACACTAAATCCAACTCCCGCATCCAACTGTTAAAACGCTCAAAGTGGAAACAGTTTGGTGTTCCGTCTTTTAAGATATTTCAAAACACTATGGGAAAAAAGGCTTGAAGAGAAAGCGACAGTTATTTTCAGGCCGCGACTGAGGAGCAGAGTCTTCCTCGTCTGAGAAGAGCCCTAGTGACAGGGCTTTTGAAGAGCTTGGCACATTTTCCTGGGTGGGCGACGCTGGTGGGATTAGCAGTCGTGGATCATCATTAGAAAATGGCAGTCTGGGGCCCCCGTAGCGAGCAAATTAAACAGTACTGATAATACTCTTCCCATTCATTAACACGCTTGAGGACCTCTGCGGCCATGTTGAAGTGTGTCAACAGCCCAGCACATTACAGAGATGACTTCGTGGCTCTGATGTAGAAAAAGGAGATGTTGAACGCCCTGCCCCCACTTGAGCAATCCAATTTGCAGCAATTTAAAAAGCGTTCAGTACGAGCCGGTTGTGGTTTGTTTTGTGTTGCAGAGGGCTGCGCTGCTGAACCATACAGAATGCGCTATAATGCCGCCTGAATGCTCAGCTTCCCATGGCCCTGCCATCAATTCTCAGCTTGTATGACCTAAAGGCTGTCTGGACATAATTGAACATTAACAGACAAGCGGTTAACAAATGACAGGCGTTTTACTCACCCGCCAGTACATTAAACACTCATAATATCGGACATATCATATTCATCACAACAATGACCTCAGCTGTGAGAGACTGGACCTAAAAGGGAGCCTGGCCTTATCAACAGACTCTCCTGCAGATGCTGCAAAAAAGGCCTGTACACTTCAGAACCAGGGCTTTTAAAGGGCAGCCGCATAACTGTACTTCGGAATACATTTGCTATTTTCTTATAAGGGATATTTAAATTGGACTTGGATGATGGCATCTTCTGAGTAAATAGGCAATGAAACATACCAGATGTGAAGGGGGGTGGAAGGGGCATCGCTGCCCAGTGGACATATCCACATCGCCTCATTTGTTAATGGTCACTTAATCAAAGGCAAATGCCTTTAAGGCTCTTTTTTCATTCTCTCACACTTTGGGAAGAATACTGGTTATTTATAGGCTCAGCATTATCATCTCAAGGTGTCAGAGCTGTGGCCTTTCAGCAGCTGCTGCTTGTCTAACCCTCTCCCTGTCCTGGAGACAAACCTCTACCACCCCCGCCAGCCACCCTTCCTCCCTCCTCTGCCATTGCTTTGAGAAGGGAGTTCATTTATCTAAGCGCTCAGGACAGCTAGATAACAGTGCCCCCTCTTAAGTCTCTCCTCCTCAACTCCCCTATGTGCTCCCAGTGGGCAGTGGAGTGTCCTGTGGAGCAGCAGTGGAGTGTCCAGGTTCCTATAGGAGCCAGAGGAGCCCCGGTGTGCTGCTGACAGGGGGAGGTTAGCTCTGCAGACAGGCTGATAGGCAGAAGGCCAGCCCAGGGAGACCAGATAGCCTGGTGATAACACCTCCATGGGAAACACAAACAGCCTGTGTCGCCAGGGAGGAAATGAAAAAGAAAAGACAAAGGAGCTGAGAGGGCGCTGAATGTGAGGTCTCTGGAGACATGTTGCCTTGCCTTGTTTGAAAAAATACAAGTTTTGTTGATGTAGTTGAAGGCAGAGGGATGCAAACATGAGCCATGCAGAGGGTTTTCTTCAGTCAGGGGAGTAATTACAAAATCATGTCATCCTCACTCAGTAAAAAGCAGTTCCCTGCAAGCGATTACTGAACACTCAAAGCTAAGGATGATTTGAGAAGCATTAAAAATAGAATACGCATAGCCTCACGCATGCATACACATTATTTTTAATGGACCAATACCTAAGCAGGATCAAACCAAACCAATTAACAAGACTTGGAAGTAGTGTGGTAGTTTGAGGCAAATTTCAACTGAAGTAGGCCTAGCTCAAACCACAAAACAACAACAGTACAGTAGGCTAATTCAACCTGGTGGCTGGCTTTGAGTTAACTTTCAACTAGTCTAACATGGAGTTAATCTTTAACTCCACTTTTAACTATTATCAATAATATTATCACACAACACGTGTTTGGTACATTCTGTCTGCCAAATCTGGGTTGTAAAGTGTCAGTCAGGTGTCCTGTCGGGGCCATTATGAGAGCAGAGCGATGGAGTGACCCTGGATGACAGGGCTGTTTTATGAGCGCATAAATCTTCCCACTGCCTCTGGGAACTCTAATCCCACCACTGCAGCAGCCTGTGTAAGGACACCAACTTACTGACCAGAGTCGGACATCTGCACCACATGCCAAGTTGCAAAGAAGGTTATTCAAATGTTTCCTTAGGATTTGTTTATCTTTTGAGTTTTCGAAGAACAGAAATAAGAAAAATTTAAAAATCTAGTAAATATAAGATAAAAAAATAAGCAAGAGCAAAGAAGGATGATGAAAGACAATGAGCAGCAGAAAGCGTCTTGGTGTTGGTTGGGGGGGTTGGTGTTGGTTGAGGGGGGTAGGTGTTGGTTGAGGGGGGTAGGTGTTGGTTGAGGGGGGTTGGTTGTCTTGGTGTTGGTTGGGGGGTTGGTGTTGGTTGGGGGGGTAGGTGTTGGTTGAGGGGGGTTGGTGTTGGTTGGGGGGGTTGGTGTTGGTTGAGGGGGGTTGGTTGTCTTGGTGTTGGTTGGGGGGGTTGGTGTTGGTTGGGGGGGTTGGTGTTGGTTGAGGGGGTTGGTGTTGGTTGAGGGGGGTTGGTTGTCTTGGTGTTGGTTGAGGGGGGTTGGTTGACTTTGCAAGAGGCAGGTATTTAGACTCATTATCTGTGCATTTCTACTTGAACCAGAAATGAGAGCCACATGTCTCATTGGGATGCGGCCATATCTCCCTCCAGACACAGGAAGGTCTACAGGGGGCATTAGTCTTCCCTTCACCCGACACTACTACTATCCCCCATGCCCCAAAACAAATAGAGTTCCTGATACTACCCCCCAAAACAAACAGAGTTCCTGATACTACCCCCCATCCCCCAAAACAAATAGAGTTCCTGATACTATCCCCCATCCCCCTCCAAAAAAGAGAGTTCCTGATACTATCCCCCATGCCCCAGTCCTGATACTATCTCCCATCACCCCCCCAAAAATTTAGTTCCTGATACTATCCCCCATCCCCCAAAGCAAATAAGAGTTCCTGATAGGGATGCACGATATTATCGGCACCGATATTTATCGGCCCGCTAATGGGAAATTAATGTTTATCGGTATTTATCGGTTTTATACAATTTTAGCCGATATTTAACCTATAATATGAAGCCGGAAATATTTCTGCTTCCGGTTTCCGCGCTCATGCTGCTGCGCCTGCGTACAGGCACGCAGTGTATAGACGAGACGAGAGCGAAACATGCCTTCCCCGGTGTGTCTGACATTCTTCACAGTTTCTGAGGCAGATAGTGCGTTTGCAATTTGCAATACATGTTCGACAAAAGTTCGGAGAGGAGGGCAAAGGTCTACGAGTTACAACACAACGAATCTCATAAGTCACCTTAAGATTCACCATTGCAAGCACGCTGTATGGAAGGAATATCAAGCACTAGGTAGCCTAGCCGCGGTGGTAGCCTAGCCTTCAGAAGGTAGCCTAGCCGCGGTGGTAGCCTAGCCTTCAGAAGCAGTAGCCTAGGCGCGGTGCCTATTGAACACGCATTTGAAAACTGCAGGAAGACAGCAGACAGCTCAAAGGCTCAAGCAATCAATGAAAAAATAATGGAGTTTATGGCCCTCGACGACCAGCCTTTCTCTGTAGTAGAAGATAAAGGATTTCGCCAGCTAATTTCACATTTAGAGCCCCGGTATACACTCCCAAGTCGCCGCTATTTTGCAGACGTGTGCCTGCCTGCTATGTATGATACAGTCGCCACACACATCCATAGTCTGATCGATACTAGCGTAAGCCAGATAAGTTTTACCACGGACATATGGACTTCTGACGTTAGTCCAGTCAGTATGCTTAGTTTGACGGCCCAGTGGCTGGATGAGGACTTTAATATGAAGAAGACACTGCTGCATGCGCAGGAGTTCTCCGGTTCGCATACTGCGACAGCCATCCGCGGGGCTTTTGAAACCATGTTTGGAGAAGGCTTAGGTGAGCCTTTTTTGTTTTCATAAAAGGAGGCCAGATCTTGGCTAAAAAAAGCATTGTGCACTGTCTATAACAGATTCTGTTTGTTAGAGGAAATAATAAATGAACATTTGAAGAGTCAGAAGTGTTCTCTTTGTTGTGTTAACAATAGTGATGTAAGTTAGATTTGGTGAGATCACTATGGAATATTAAATCATCAATCTTTGCTCACTACATAGCCTTTCTTACCTTCAGGTGTGCATGAAATACAGGTTATCAACTGTGAAATTATATCTGTTCTCATATCGGTTATCATATCATGTCCATGTTTGAATGAATGAATGAATGAATGAATGAATGAATGAATGGTCTTTATTGTCATTGATATAGTACAGGTACCATACAACGAAATTTGGGAGGGGGGGCTCCCCTGGTGCTAGGAGAAAAAAAAAAGTATATATATATATATATATATATATCGGTTATCATATCGGTTATCGGCCACGAGAAGCGGGTAAACATCGGTATCGGTATCGGTTGGGGAAAATGCATATCGTGCATCCCTAGTTCCTGATACTATTCCCCATCCCCCCCGAAAAAGAGAGTTCCTGATACTATCCCCCATCCCCCAAAACAAATAAGAGTTCCTGATACTATCCCCCATCCCCCCCAAAAAATTTGAGTTCCCGATACTATTCCCCATCCCCCAAAACAAATAAGAGTTCCTGACACTATCCCCCATCCCCCAAAACAAATAAGAGTTCCTGACACTATCCCCCATCCCCGAAAACAAATAGAGTTCCTGATACTATCCCCCATCCCCCAAAACAAATACAGTTCCTGATACTATCCCCCATCCCCCAAAACAAATACAGTTCCTGATACTATCCCCCAAAACAAATAAGAGTTCCTGATACTATGAATGAATGAATGGTCTTTATTGTCATTGCTACAGTACAGGTACCAAACAACGACATTTAGGAGGGGTGGCTCCCCTGGTGTTAGGAAAGAAAAAGAAAAAAAAAACTTTTAAAAAAAATCACAAGAAGGGAAGGAGCTGGTTTACATAAATAAAGGCTATGTACACTATCCACTGTACTATACTGTACAGATAGACGACTAGGGTTGTCATATTGCACAATAGTGTTATTGCACATTTATTTAAAGTGTCGCAGTTTGCAGGCTTGAAATGTACATATTTGTGCCTCAGCACTACACCTGATTTTTTCAGTCCAGCAGCTGCCATCAATCCGTCCAGACTGTCCAGGGCCCAGAACCTAGGTCTTTGCTGTGTTCAGGGCCTGGACGGCCCTGTGGTAGAAGCTGTTCTTCAGTCTGTTTGTCCTTGCGGCCAAGGTCCTGAACCGCCTTTTCGAGGGCAGCCGGGTAAAGTGTTCGTACCCAGGGTGGGTAGGGTCCCTGGAGATCTTGGAGGCCTTCCTGAGACAGCGTGTGTTGTACAGCTCTTCCAGAGAGGGGAGGGGGGCGCCGGTGATCTTCTGTGCTGTTCTCACGACTCTCTGTAGCGCATTTCTCTCCGCGGTAGTGCAGCTGGAGAACCAGTTGCAGATGCCGTAGGTGAGGATGCTCTCCACTGCGCCGCGGTAGCATCCCCCAAAACAAATAGAGTTCCTGACACTATCCCCCATCCCCCAAAACAAATAGAGTTCCTGATACTATCCCCCATCCCCCAAAACAAATAGAGTTCCTGATACTACCCCCCCCCCCAAAAAATAAAAAAAATAATAGAGTTCCTGATACTATCCCCCCATGCCCCAGTCCTGATACTATCCCCCATCCCCCCAAAAAAATTTGAGTTCCCGATACTATTCCCCATCCCCCAAAACAAATAGAGTTCCTGATACTATCCCCTATCCCCCAAAACAAATAGAGTTCCTGATAGAGACCAGACCCTGACTGGTGCCCCAGCCCTTGGTCGAGCCTTGAGGCACAATGGTCCTTTGAACAGGGGCAGCATCACTGATCAAACATGGAGACACAACCCGCTCCACATCAGGGGGAAACCACAGACAAGGAGCACTTGTTTGGTAGATTAATAAAACAGAAATAACAGCAACATAACACAGACACCCATGTATACAGACACCCATGTATACAGTACACAAAACACAGCAGATTATTAAAACTGCTACGGGACGGTGAGCATTGCATGTCATTGAGCCGATTTCTGAGACGATCTGAGACGATCATGTAAGACGATTTCTGTGGGATAACTTGAAAATGGAATGCACTGAGAAATATTCTCACGACTGTCCTTAATTATATCAGAGGGGGTACACAAATAGCAAGCTTAGACTGACAGAGCGTGAAGATCATACCAGAACATTCTCCAATGAAACACAGGGCTCAATTAAGGATTAAGGGCCCTTGCTAGCACTGCTAACAAGCATAGTTCTCCAAGTCATTAGTAATGGGAGTTTATAGAAAGGGCAGGACTGGACTGAAAAAGATCTCGACATCTCAGCTCAGCAGACAGCCTAAGTCAGACATGTCTGAAACCAACCAAACACAGGGCTTGGCATTAAGCTTTTTTATGGTACTTATCTTTTACTTGTCCGAGAGCTCACGTTACTTGTCCAAATACAAATATTTAGAACAAGCACTAGCCCTATATGTTAGTGCAAATAACAAATTTGACTACTATTGATTTCATAATGATGTATCCTTTATTTAAAAATGTAGCCTATTCATTAAACAATATTTTGTAACCATTTACAATTATTATGAAAGGTAATCAGCGATTTCTTTTAGATTAATATTGGCCACAATAGGTATGAATATTTACAAATATTTACCATAAATTCTTTGGGTAAGTACACCACCCTCCTCCACCTTTCCCTCCCCAATGGAAGCGATCTTATTTGCTAGCTTTTGGATAGTATCCTATATTCAAATTGAGAAATATTCCTCCAGCCCCCTCCTAAACTCCCAAGGGTTGAATCCTGGCTGACAGTTTGGTTGACCGCTGGTCCACCTACGGACCGCCGTTTCTGCCTGGTCCACCTACGGACCGCCGTTTCTGCCTCAAATTGTCCAACTCAATAGAAACGTTCTCACCCTCTTAGCTTCAAATAATGCCTTTGCCGGTGTTGTGCCATTTTCCGACTCCCCCTTCCTATTACTTGTAAACTATTACGTATTGAAGTGCTAGTAGTAGCTCGTAGTTCATTATCATGGATGTTATAGCGTGCATTGCTGGTATCACTAGTGTCATTCTGAAGTTCGCATTGCGATGTGTTTGTCTTAAAACTTCAAACCTAAAATATACGATCGCATCGAACTAAATGAAAATAAGCGGCATTGAGAAGAAGCGAAACGCGTTCAGGCGAATGGGACTAGTGATAGGCGACCCACAATGTTTATGTTGTGTATTGAGGCCATAGGCTTAAAATAAACATTATGGTCACACTTTATATTAGTGTTGTGTAACTGTGTACAACAATGTTGTTACACAGGTAAAGCGGCAACTTAAAGTGCAGCATTCCCATAGTCACACACACACATGCCATGCAAAGTAAGATGTTCAAATGTATTCTACACATATGCATATTTTACACAGTAGACCTTATATTTGCTGCACAGGAAGGTGCATTACTGTCAGCTGGATTGGCTTGGAGCAGTCGATGAGTCCGCCTTGCTCATCTTTCTCCTTCTCAGGTTCTGTTCTAAATGTAGGTCCCCCCCCAGGATGTTGCTTTGTTTTCCTCTGGACATTTCCAGACAAAATCCACATAACACCATAAATATGTGTGTTGGTTCCTGTGTGGATGCCAATGAGAGCATGTAGGCAGGCAATCTATGAATGCATAAGCAACACACACATTTCAATCTAGAAATATTGTTTTTCCAATGATATTGCCTTTGGGACTTGGAAAATGGTGTATTGATAAAGTACTTCATAACCAAACAGATCAATATCACTTTAAAATGGATGTGGAGCATCCCTCCTCTCTAAGCCCACTAATCCTGTCCCTCTCCACCAGGAAGAATGCCTGCTTTGTGGACCTGGAATAACACAGACCGCGCATCCTGTCCTCTGTGAAAAGGAGACGTACAGCAGGACATCAAGATAAACTTTCTCTCAAAAGATAACAGGCCGCTTTATACTTCCCGATAATCATCCTTTGACTCCAGCATCCAGGGAAACCCGAGCCTGCTGTTGAAGACTGTAGTTTCACCCCCCACCCTCAGAGGACTCACAAAGGCAGCAGGTGTACTAAACACACCTCAGTGTTCAGCCCTGTAGCCGTAGGTAGTCACAGAGTCTGTCAGTTACGGTTACAGCTTAACTGAGCCCATTGGGCATATACACGCCTCCAGCTCTCATTGTCAGCCTGAACATGATGAGAATGCCCACGCAGACCACCTTCCCCCTCGCCTGGCATTTTCAGTAAGTGAGTGACAGGGAGTGATAGGGAACAGGGGTAAAAAAAACTCTTCGCTTTGGTTAAGCAATCTCACACAGAGACAATATTGCAAAAGATTTCTACCATGCTCCCTCTCCCTTCTCCCGTTTCCACATCTCTTGAAGGTATTTATTCTTGATGTTGCATTCTATTACAGTGTGTGTGAGACGAGGCTTGTCAGGCTGATATAAAAAAGAGCAGAGTCTGGCCGGCAGAGATAAAAGTAATAAGCGCCTTAAAGCTGCACAGCTGAGAGCAGGGGAGAACAGGGCTGTTGGGTGCAATTGGTGAACAGGTTACGTGGTCTTGATGCCAATCTGACGTCTCACATGTGGTCAGCAGGTAGCTGCTCAAACACCTATAAAGACCTTTACAGGCTGGCCATCACCGTGCGAAAGAGGCACAATCTCCCTTTGACTAAAAATAAATGTAATTTGTGTTGACTTACAGCAGCTATTTCAAATGGACTTCAGAGCATTACATTTGCTTTGAATTGCCTCTATATTAAGTAGGGATGCTCCGATCTGGATTTTTGGGGCCGATACCGATCACCGATTTTTTTCCTCAAGATCAACCGATACCGATACCGATACCGATTTTTTTAAAAATACATAACTGTAGGCCTACTGACTGGATAGCCTACATATTTTTTGCTTTTTAGACAAAAGTTTTGATCCATTAGGCACCAAGCAAACGCAGACCCATTTTTATGGCATAGTAAAGGTCTGGCCTATCACCCAGTTAGGGCCTGAAGCCCAAGTCAGTCGATATGGCTGTATAAAAGACATCATAAACGTGGCCTTCATGGTTTACATACTGTTACGTCCTCCTATGTTTTCTGTTCAGTTATCTGTCTTCCCCAGGAAAAGGAAAAAAAAAAAAAAAAAAAGATCGGTTTTTGCGATCGGCCATTTTTGCCGATCACCGATCGAGTCATTTGGAGTGAAATCGGCCGATTTAAATCGGTGGCCGATAAATCGGAGCATCCCTAATATTAAGAGATGCAGCAACGCTACTTTGTGATTTACCATAGCAAAGCAAACATGACACTCGTGGTTAGAGGAGGGAGAAAACAGTGAAGCACCCAAGGCTAGAAAATACATGCAACACTGAGAATGAGTCTCTATGGGGAATACATAGGGAAAAACACCTCACTCATAATCATTTTTAGGCTTAGGTTACAGTTAGGCCTATTTATAACTAGCCTAAATGGTGAATGGTAAATGGACTGCACTTATATAGCGCCTTTATCCAAAGCGCTTTATTAATTCACCCCTCATTCACGCATTCACGAACACATTCACACAGTGGCGGAATCAGGCTGTTTGAAGGACAGGGGCGAAAAGAAAAAAAGGGCACCTACTGCACAACATGGGACCCCATCAGTGCACATGGTCAAGTTTAGACCATTGGAAGGGCAGCCAATAGGGCACATCCTCTAATTTTGCCACTCAAAAGGGCACTTTAGTGCGACGTTTTTCAACTGTGGGGGCACATGGTCAAGTTTAGACCATTGGAGGGGCACCAATAGGGCACGCCCTCTCATTTTCGCCACTCAAAAGGGCACTTAAGCCAGACGTTTTTCAACCGTGGGGGCACCAGGAGGGGCGGTCGCCCCCCCTCTGCCCCCCCCGAGTCCACCAGTGCATTCACACACCAATGGCGGCAAGCTACCATGCAAGGCGCCGGCCCGCTCACTGGGAGCAATTTGGGGTTCAGTGTCTTGCCCAAGGACACTTCCGACATGTGGCCAGCTGGGGCTCGAACCGCCGATTTGCCAACCTTGCGATCATTAGACGGTGGCTCTACCTCCTGCACCACAGCCGCTCCAAAGGCCTCAGTGACTGGGTAACGCATTATGACACAGCCCTCAGCAGACAATTCCACTTGAATATGGCGATAAACCTGCTCAAAAGTGAACGCTTACCTACGAATAAGGCCTGACAAAGCGGCATTTTCAAGACAGACAAGAAAAACAGAAGTACTCTAGTACTCTGTACTAAAAATACAACATGACCTGAATTACTAGCCGAATGCGGTCAAATACGCCAGGGAACATGCTGAGATGGGTGTGGCAACACGATTCATTGAAAGTACCACTCATCAGTCACAACTGCTGAGACATACCCAGCTCATTAGGTGGTACATCTGACAAAAGGCTAAATCTCCTTTGTGCAAACTAGACTTCAGTAGCCACCAGTGTTGCCACAGTTACTTTGAAAAAGTATTCTGATTACTGATTACTCCTTTAAAAAGTAATCTAGTTACTTTACTGATTACTTGATTTTAAAAGTAACTAAGTTAGATTACTAGTTACTTTTTTAGTTACTATTGGCAGCTGCCTAGGCACCCGACCCCCCCCCCCCCCCCCGCAACATAAAAATGAAAACTGGTTTTGCCAAAACTCACTTTATTTTAACAGTAACTTAAATTACATAATTAAACTTTAAACAATAACTTAAAACAACAAAATAAAGAGTCTTTCTTTGCCTCACCCAACATAAATACTTGTTTTTAAACAATAAAATAAATATAATCTTTATTTAACAGTAACTAGCAAGGAGTGGTTTCACAAAACCTAAAACCTACCCTGACCATTCAGGCTTTTACCACAGGACAATATTTTCTTGCCAGCACAGAGTGTACAACGAACATTTATGTTCTTGTCATCCTTTGCTGACACAAACTCAAAATAATCCTTATATTTCCAGCTATTTAACGCATATCTCTGTTCTCGCTCCATTCTTCTGTTTACACTGTGCAATCAGCGTGGTGATACACGTGAGCGATTCTGCTGCAACCTCGTGTTGAAAACGTGAGCACTGACGTCACTCCCCAAGACGCGAGAAAAGCAAACAAATGTTTGTTTACTATCGAACATTACAAAGAAATACTGCATTTAGCCTAAGTTTTGAGGTAGTAACGCAATAGTAACGCACAGTCACTTGAATAAGTAACTTTAATCCGATTACTGATTTGGAAATAGTATCGCGTTAGAATACTCGTTACTGAAAAAAGTATTCAGATTAGAGTAACGCGTTACTTAGTAACGCGTTACCGGCATCACTGGTAGCCACTAGGGATGCACCGATACCAGTATTCCTACCTGATACTGTGCGTAACGTAACCCCTCGTAACAGGTTGGCAGAGGAGGAGCAATGTCAGCACTTTGGAGATATTTTAGGTGATGCGAGATGATGACAAAAATAGAGCAGACTGCAAACTATGCTATGCTAAATTCTGTATATGTGACATGTTCTCGTGAAAGAGGTAACAACTAACAAGTCGGGAATCGCCAATTTGCGAGAAAAAAAAAATCACGTTCTTTCATATTACGAAAGTTTAAGTGTAGAAGAGCCCACTCAATATAACAAACAACAGTTTTAGGATCACTAAATACTTATAATTTCTCAACGAATTCATCTTGTTTTTGATTCACTGTATCATCTGCCTTCCCACTGCTTTGTACTCGGATTACGTTTTAGGACTTTCACAAGCAAGGACTGTGTGATCATCTAGTTTTTAGCATGTTCATGTTCTATCAGCATGTTGTGATAAGTTAAACAAGCAGTTTGACGTATGCAAATGATTCAGAGCGATTTTTTTCATGATTCAGAGCGATTTTCTCTGGTATTTGGTGTGAAGTGTACCAACATTCAAATAAGCATCTTCTTCAACTATTTTCACAGATTTCAATTAGTGCTGTCAATCGTAAAAATAAAAATAAAATCAAGTTAATCACAATAATAGGCTGTTTAAAATACTAGTATTTACTTGACACTAGTAGCTTGATACTGATACTAGCTGATGAAAATAAAACCTGTTTTCAAAATCCTTGTAAGAACTGTAATGGTATTATTAAGTACTCGTATCGGTACTCAGTATTGGCAAGTACCCAAATGTAAGTACCGTGTGTACTTACAGTACTTGGTCTGAAAAAAAAGCATCCCGAGTACCCAACAAAACATGAATGATGTTGAACATTCACCTTGAAGTTTGTACCTCAAACTCAAACTACACAAGAAAAAGAGAGGAATCTAGCGGTTGTAAGTGTTTTTTATTTTGGGTGAACTCTCAGACAACACCAACGCATGAATGACGTCCAAAAGGGCTGAGCCCCGAGTGTCCCAACAGACAGGCGACCCAACACTACTTAGAGCACCATGGGTTAGTCTGGCAAGCTCATAAGCCCAGGGAAAGTGTCTGATATGAAGTAGAAAGTATGCCGTAGTATCTTACTTCTATTCATAGCTTTCAGTCACATGGTTTCTTCCCTAGCAACCACCAACCTGACGGGCAAAAAGTATCATAGCAACATCGCTCAAAATGGCGAGTGGACGCAATTTACCGGCTGCCTACTATTTAGACCACCTCACCCATGAAGAACTATCAAGATACACAACGGTGATAGGAGAGTAGGATGGACACCAATCAAATGGTTTTGAATTCCCTGGCTTCTCCTCTATCCGGACACGTTGGAATTATTTTCCTAACCCCCGGAGAATCAAAGTTATTAACCCGCAAAAGGTGCTTCCTTGACCGGCTTTGTCCGTGAATAACACCGGTTATGGAGGTGGTACAAAAACAAGACTATTATTGCTAAATTCACCATCAGTATACGGTCATTTTGAGCCCTTAACCACCGCGCTGACACCCCGAGAAGATATACTTTTAATATGAAACTCGATCAACCGGGAGTTCTACCGCTGCTGGACGAAACTCCCAACTCCCGCTGTTAGCGGGGCGAGGGAATATTTATATCCGGGAATTCGCTCCTTGCTGTGTCCACGGTGATAGGAGTGGAGGATCGACTCCATTCAAAAACGTTTGGATTCCCTGGCTTCTCCTCTTTCCGGACACGTTGGAATTATTTTCCTAACCCCCGGAGAATCAAAGTTATTAACCCGCAAAAGGTGCTTCCTTGACCGGCTTTGTCCGTGAATAACACCGGTTATGGAGGTGGTACAAAAACAAGACTATTATTGCTAAATTCACCATCAGTATACGGTCATTTTGAGCCCTTAACCACCGCGCTGACACCCCGAGAAGATATACTTTTAATATGAAACTCGATCAACCGGGAGTTCTACCGCTGCTGGAGGAAACTCCCAACTCCCGCTGTTAGCGGGGCGAGGGAATATTTATATCCGGGAATTCGCTCCTTGCTGTGTCCACGGTGATAGGAGTGGAGGATCGACTCCATTCAAAAACTTTTGGATTCCCTGGCCTCTCCTCTTTCCGGACACGTTGGAATTATTTTCCTAACCCACGGGAAATCAAAGTTATTAACCCGCAAAAAGTGGGTTTTGCCCGTGGGTTTTGCCCGCAAAAAGTGCCTTTTGCCCGTCAGGTGGGCGTTTCCACTATGCTGTGACGTCACATGAAAGCTATGAATACAGTGCAGTGTTTCCTCCAGGAATTTTTACAATGGTGGCGGGTAGCGCTGACCGCCTGTGCGTGCGCGCGCGATTTTTTCGCGTGCACGCGCATGAAACGTAGCCAAAACTCGAGGATGGCCCAAAAAAATAAAATGTTTTCCTGTACTTTTCCCGTGTGTCTCTTATTGTCTGTCTGCATGTTTTTCCAGCATGTAATTCCGTTGTCAATAAAAAAATCGTCTCCCACGACTCTTTCCGGACACGTTGAAATTTTTACCGTAACCCCCGGAGAACCAAAGTTATTAAGCCGCAAAGGGTGCCTCATTTACCGCTGCTGGAGGAAAGTACCGCTTACCGCTGACAGCGGGGAGAGGAAATATTTCTACCCGGGAATTCGCTCCTTGCTGTGTCCACGGTGATAGGAGTGGAGGATCGACTCCATTCAAAAACTTTTCGATTCCATGGCTTGTCCTCTTTCCGGACACATTGGAATTTTTACCGTAACCCCCGGAGAACCAAAGTTATTAAGCCGCAAAGGGTGCCTCATTTACCGCTGCTGGAGGAAAGTACCGCTTACCGCTGACAGCGGGGAGAGGAAATATTTCTACCCGGGAATTCGCTCCTTGCTGTGTCCACGGTGATAGGAGTGGAGGATCGTAGTTTGTAGACTAGACGCAGCCTAGATGTATTCGACCAATCACAAAACAGTTTTGCAAGCGCGTCGCTTCGCGCTTGTGGGTGTGTCTAGCGCTGTGAAGGTCTGAAAAGCGGCCTAAATCTTTTTTTTGTTTGTTTTTGAGAAATCTGAATGGTGGCGGATAGTGATGCTCCGATCTGATCGGCGCCGATCGGTATCGGCCGATATGGCCTTGATCGGTTTTGATCGGAGTTCTCAAAACGGCCGATCAAACACGACCGATCAGTTTACAAAATGGCGTCGCCAGTCTGGAAATATTACACAGTGTCGGAAAGAGACAACAAATATGCCGTTTGTAATGTCTGCTCAAAAGAAATACCTCGGGGAGGAACGCACGCAAGGTCTTTCAATACCACGAATATCATACAGCATTTGCTGCGTTCGTCGATTCGCTCAGAGAGCGCCGAAGCGCACACTGGGCTCGACGTCATAAAGGGACCGAGTGCTTTGATTGGACGAGAGGCGTTCCAGGAGTGCTGGTCAGAGTTCCAGCGCGACTTCACGAGCGTAGTGTAGGTAGTGTTCACCGACGTCATGTGACCCCGCGAGCAGGAAGTCACTTGGCCCATAGCAACAACAACTATTAGCGCGTGAGTTTTAGGTCTTCCTCTGTGCACCTTGCACAAGTGTAGATAGCGAGCGACTTTTCAGCAGCAGGACATATTTTAGATGATAAGAGGAACAGGCTGAGTGCCAAAAACGCTGAGATGCTTGTATTTCTCAAGGCTAATCTGCCAGTGATGCTGCTTAATCAGAAGTAAGGTTTGAGTCTGAAATCTCCTTAGGTGCAATGTTTTGTTTTTTTGTTTTATTGATTATGCTGACTTGCTGTCTTATCTCCTCCTAAATATGACTTGAAACTGACTGACTTGAAACAGTATTTTATATTTGGCTATAGCCTGTTTATGTTGCAGTTTAGTTTGGGTATGTTTATTGTTCCTCAGGAAAGCTACAGTTACAGTATAATATATATATATATATGGAATGTTGCACATTTGATGTGACAGTGTACATTTTATTTATTATGATTTTTATTTTCACATTTTATTTGTTTTTCCTGAAGTAAGCTACAGGTGGTTGTGAATTCAATAAAACAGATGGTCGTCAATTCATGATACTTTCTCATCTCCTAATTTCATTTAAATACTTAATATACAATGTCAATGGTGTTAAGAATAATTAAAAACATAAATAATGCTACACAATAAATAGAATGCTACAATTGCCATTTTCGACGCTGTGATCGGTGATCGGTGATATCGGATCGGCAGATCACTGATTCCAGTGATCGGTGATCGGCACCAAAAACCCTGATCGGAGCATCTCTAGTGGCGGAGGAAATTCCATCGTGGCGGCCCGCCACGATGAAATGCATGTAGAGGAAACACTGCAGTGGGGTGCAAAAATGTGGGCACCCCTGGTTTAAATGTCTGTTGCAATTAATCTCCAAGTGATTGAAAGCAAACCTAAACACTAAATGCTACAGTAAATTAAACATGACACCTTTCTGCAAATGTTAAAGCAAGGTTTCTTTTTATTTTCAGTTTTCAGTTTTTAAATGATAAAAAAGGAAAAGGGCCCTGTGCAAAAGTTTGAGAAACCTTTTGGATTATTCTTTGTTACTTTTTGAGAAGATGATTACTAAGGCCCAGACCAAGGTGATTTACTCGCTAGGGATTCAATGAGTCAGGTGAATATAATTCCAGGGTTGAACTATATATTCTGAAGTAAAGCCTGATTTATACTCCTGCGTCGAATTTACGCACGGCTATCTAATCTACGCCGTAGCCTACGCGAGGGCTCTCCAAGTTTATAGTTCTACGTTGGTCCGCGGACCGCGTCACGTTGGTCGGTGTACTCATAGCGGCATAATAGCGATCAAAAAAACGTATTATTGTTATGTTTGTTGTAAAGAAAATGTCTATAATGCATTGAAATGACAGTAAACTAAGATAATAAGATGGTTATCATAATTTTTCTAATCTTTATTAATAAGTAATTACAGAAAAAGCATTTACGAGAGAGTCGGAATGTGACGCTACCAAGCGGACCAATCACAGTTCTTATAGATAACTTTACATTAAATATGTCTATCATAAATATAATTTAAACCCAACGAACAGCCATGGGGCTCCCTGTAACTAATCATTTATTTCTACATAAACAGGATTGTACATCTCGTAAATGTGAATTGCGCTCCTTATAGGAAGGCTGTGTTCCATAGGGCATAAATAAAAGTACTATGATGCATTGAAATGACATTAAAATAAGATAATACGAAGATTTTTCAAATCTTTATTAATAAGTAATTACAGAAAAAGTAAATGACATTTCTGTCATGGCTTCCGCATTTTGGTCTACGAGAGTCGGAATCATGTGCTACCAAGCGGACCAATCACAGTGCTTACGGTTGCGTAATCACTGCCCCGTAGTTACATTTTTGGAGAGGTGCGCGTCAACCGACGCCGTAGGCTACGCAAGGCTACGCAAGGCTACGCAAGGCTACGCAAGGCTACGCGGGCCTACGCAAGCTACGCCGTAGCCTACGCCGTCGACTTTACGCAGAAGCATAAACTGGGCTTAACTCTATGCCTCCTAAAGTATCCGACTGTGGTGGCTGTTGTGTCTGGTGTTAAAAACCATGGGTTCCTCTAAACAGTTGTCCAAGGATGTCAGAATCAAGATTGTTCACTTACACCAGGGGTCCCCAAACTCCGGCCCGCGGGACGGACACGGCCCGCCCCCACACTTGGACCGGCCCTTTGAACAACGTCGCCCCCGCACACTCTCAACAATGCCAGAAACATATTTTGAAAATTAAACTTTAAATATATGTTTTAATTATATCATATCTGTATTTGATATTAAAGGTTGGCTTTCAAATTAAAATGTCCCTTAGTTATAAACTATTTTCATTAATAACATTATTAGTTAGTTTCACCCGCCCACAGAATGCGGTACATTCAACGTAACGTTCCATAGTGAACGAGCCCGGATCTGTAGCAGGTGCATGCGAGCTAGAACAAAAATTCAGAGAGATGAAAAATGGCCAAACGGTTGGTAAAGAGAAAAGTTGATTCAGAATGCAGGGTTTTTAACCAACAGTGCACAACTGATTATTATTGTTAAATGCAAAGAAGTTTGTCAATAAATGTATGAATGTGATCGCGGACGAGGTGTGTCCCGTGAGTCTGTCCCAAGTAGGCACCAGATGAATTGAAACAATGGGGGATAGATAATGTCTCCAGCTGCAGGAGAAAACGAAAAAAAAAATCCGATATGTTCATGATCTGTGTCAAGCAGGGATTTTCCTGCATAGAGAATTATGAGGCGGCCGCCTCCATCATATTTCTAGCCGCCTCCAGCTCTCGACAAAACCGCCCTCGTATTAAACTCTGTGGATTTCTGTCATTTCTGACTGCAATTGCGGCACTGCGCCGACGTGGTGGCGGGGGCGCTGTTTCGCAAATAAGTTAGCTTTCGTGTTTCCTAGCGAAACAGCTGATAGTTGATGTTGACTGCTCAAGGAGAATACATATTTGAAAGTACAGAATGCCTGAGAGCCTTATATTGCATTATATTACATTACATTTTGAATGGTCATCTGGTGCCTGAATATTGTGTTTTCCTTTACATAAATAATGACATTTCCACCATAAATTGATGCAGAAAGGGCACAAATTGCATCTAAATTCACCAGAATGCAAGAAATTAAGTGTTTGATGCTCGTTTAAGGACCCCCAGACAGCCCTGCTTCATGGGTCCCCCCCGTGTATGATGAGGGTCCTCCCTCATGTATCAGACTGTAAAACTGATTATATTTAATTGACATATCACTATAGGTATAAATTCCATCCAAATTCAACTGTTTAGACTTTGTTTGCATCCACCAGTGCTCTCCTGCGCGCAATTGCTTTGCGCAACCGCCTCCATTCCACTCCGTTCCATATTATTTTATGTTAGAGACCGACCCAGGCCCCCCATCACAGAAAGGAAAAATTATGTGGCCCTCACAGAAAAAAGTTTGGGGACCTCTGACTTACACCATCAAGGAGAAGGCTACAAAAAACTCTCGCAATGTTTTAAACTACCCATTTCCACTGTCAGAAACATCATCAGAAAATGGAAAATAAATGGAACAATTGAAGTCAAGGCAGATCTGGACGACCAAGAAAATGAAGAACCCACACATCACTGCAAAAGAGCTGGAAAAAAGAGTAGCAGACACCGGTCTAGTTGTTCACAGGTAGTGTTGTTCCGATACCGATACTAGTATCGGCATAGCCACCGATACGCACAAAAATGCTGGTATCGGTATCGGCGAGTACTTTACAAAAACTTTACGAGTTTTACAAAGGTTTTGAGCAGTGCCAGACTAAGTGTTAGCAATAATTTTACATCGAGGTGAGTATGCGGCTCAAAAAACATGTTTTTTTGTTTTGTTTTTTCAAACGCCGTGGTATCGGATCGGTACTCGGTATCGGCAAGTACTGCACGGTCAGGTATCGGTATCGGGATCAAAAAATGGTATCGGAACAACACTATTCACAGGACAACAATACAGCGTACTTTAAACAACAAAGACTTACATGAAAGAGTTGCCAGAAAGAAGCCTTTCCAAAGACCTCAACACAAAATTAAGCGTCTGAAGTATGCAAAACAAAACCTTGAGAAACCTGAAACCTATTGGAACAATGTGCTTTGGACTGACGAAACCAAAATGAACTTTTTGGCCGCAACCAAAGAAGGTATGTTTGGAGAAAAAAGGGTGAAGTATTTGTAGAGAAGAACACCTTGCCAACTGTTAAGCATGGAGGTGGATCCATTATTCTATAGGGTTGTGTAGCAGCTGGGGGCACAGGCAATATTGTGCGGGTGGAAGGAAGAATGAATTCCACCAAATATCAGGACATTCTAGAGGCTAATTTCGAAGGTCAGTCCAGAAATTGAAGTTGAAGAGAGGTTGGGTATTCCAGCAAGACAATGACCCGAAGCATACCACAAAATCAACCATGTACCTCCAGGAAAGACGGATGAAGGTTTTGGAATGGCCATCAGTCCCCAGACTTGAATATTATTGAAAATCTGTGGAGGTCTCAAACATGCCGTGCATGCAAGAAGGCCGAAGAATATTTCGGAGCTAGAGGTGTTCTGCCAAGACAAATGGGGAAAAATTCCCAAAACAAGAATTGAAAGAGTCTTAGCTGGCTACAGGAAGCGTTTGCAAGCTGTTAAAGTTGCCCGAGGAGGAGTTACAAAGTATTAGCTGACAGGGTTCCCAAACTTTTGCACGAGGCCTTTTTCCTTGTTTTATTATTTTGAAACTGTAAAAAGTACAAAATAAAAATGTATCTTGCTTTACAATGTGATGAAATATGTCATGTTTAACTCTGTACCATTTAGAGGTTAGGTTTGCTTCTCTTCACTTAGATAGTCATTGTAAATGGCATTTTGACTAGGAGTGCCCACATTTTGCACCCCACTGTAGACAAGAGCATGGGCATGCAGAAGCACTAACAGAGTTTTATCAATGTTCATGTAACATTTTGATAAAACTGTATCACTCTGAACCTGACAATCTAGAAACAATGTTGTTCAACACGTAAACAGCTATCATGTTGTTGACCTTGGCCATTTTCAACAATTCAATTCAATCTAAAATGATGAACATTCACAAAAACATTCATAAAGAACATGCCTCTAACCCTTTTAGAGTGATACATTGAGTCTACTCAGGGGATATCTAATAAGTGCCCTTTGTTTATTGCTGGGCATTTTTACCATAATATTGTTATTTGCATGTTTCAATGGCAACTCTCTGAATTCAATACCATGTTTTGACATCAATGAACATTTGGTCCTTGGCACAGTGCATTGCAATATGCATGTCTTGCACCATGAGCTGCACAAGATATAGACTAACTACTTGTCTGACGTAAATTTCCTCAGGCTAATTCACAATTCCCACATTATACAGAGTTTGGACTTTAAGGAGACGTTATGCTACCTGATAAATGTCAATTATGCTTCAACATTGTGATACATGCTGGTACACAGTACATTAGTAATTGTATAAGAGTAATGGAGATGAGGAAAACATTGAGATAAGTTGTTTACCAAAATGTGTACAATTCATAGTACAATATACAATGATGTTACTAGAGTAGCCTAATTACAGTGTTACTACAGATCAGTGTTGCCACAGTTACTTTGAAAAAGTATTCTGATTACTGATTACTGATTACTCCTTTAAAAAGTAATCTAGTTACTTTACTGATTACTTGATTTTAAAAGTAACTAAGTTAGATTACTAGTTACTTTTTTAGTTACTATTGGCAGCTGCCTAGGCACGCGACCCCCCCCCCGCAACATAAAAATGAAAACTGGTTTTGCCAAAACTCACTTTATTTTAACAGTAACTTAAATTACATAATTAAACTTTAAACAATAACTTAAAACAACAAAATAAAGAGTCTTTCTTTGCCTCACCCAACATAAATACTTGTTTTTAAACAATAAAATAAATATAATCTTTATTTAACACAGTAACTAGCAAGGAGTGGTTTCACAAAACCTAAAACCTACCCTGACCATTCAGATATGATCCTAATATAATCCTAATCCTAAACTGGGTGAGTCTGAGTTTATCAATGAAGAGTGAACTCAGCTGTCAAGACTGGAAGGAGGCCATGAACACGCTATGGAGGCCATGAACACGCTATGGAGGCCATGAACACGCTATGAGTGAAACAGTGGAAAGGGGCGAGTAAACCAGTGGTTGTATCTCATTAACAGAAGCTTCTCAAACCTCTTGTCAGAAAGTCTGTTCCTTCTAGGCGTGAGCACCAAACCTCCCAGACTAAAGAGCCGCTCTACAGGAGCGCTAGATGGGGTTGGAGTGTTATACTTCAAGAAAATGTTCTTAATGTTTGGATACTGATTCAGAATCTGAAGCTCATGCCCTGACCTCAAGTAGTCCATGACTTCCTTTTCTGCCGAGTAGGTCTCCTCTGGCTCCGCCTCAAAAGCAAAAAAGTCCATCTCGCCTTGGTTGGCAGTCGTGGTGGGTACACTGGCAGGGCTCTGTGCTGCAGGAGCAGTTTTGCGACATTCTGCTGTGAGAAGCTCCTTTACTTGCTCCCTCCTACCTTCATCTCTCAGCCATCGGAGTTTGAATTTTGGACAACTAGCAGCTGCGAGAAGGGCATCTTTGTTGTCCAGCACACTGGCAAAACGAGTCTGGATAGCCTGAAAGATATAATTTGATATGTTTATTATTATCTAGTTGTAGCCTATAAGGTCTATTATTTATACCTTTATTTACTAATTATGTATGCAATTAGTTTGTGCAACTGACAAACTACATACTGCAGTATGGTGTGACTCTGCTCCATGTTCATGAATAGTGCAATGAAAATGTATTTATTTATCTTTAAGATGGAACAACATAGCATACCTGCACTATGGCATCTGGAAGGCCTGCAGTCATCTTGGATAGGGTGTCTTTCACAGCAAGGGTCTTCTGCATCAGGACTTCAAGTGTGGGCAGTAAAGTCCCATACGGACAGTCACCTTGTAGGATATCCAGTGCTATAGTTAGAGGCTTCATGACGGTACAGTACTCATGCAGGTACTGGTACTCCTGGTCTTTGAAGCACTTCACTCCCAGCTTGTTGCACAGAGTAGTCAGCTCATTCATGGGGATTTCTGCGATTCTCTTTATGGCTTCGTAAAAGGAATTCCACCTTGTGGATGTCGGTACCAGGAGCTTTCTTTTGTTAACCTCCTCCACCGTTTCTGACGCAACGGTAGATCGGCTTGCTTTCGTCCAGAGAGCTGTGCATTTTGCTGTGCTGCTCCTATACACAGCCTTGCTCTCTGGTTTGGAAGTGATGTACTTCTCCACATCACTTGTAGAAATAAGGTTGAGGGTATGTGAAGCACACCTTTGGTGCGGGGGAAGAATCAGCTGGCCATCACTATCATCCTCAGCTGATAGGATTTCTGACACATCTAAAAAAGTGACATCATCCGTGGCCTCCTCCACCGTCTCATCATCGGACTCTGTGACAGCAGGCTGATAGACTTGAAATGCCTTGACAAAGTTAGATCCATTATCTGTCACTGTTGCTACTACTTTGTTGATTAGTCCATATGAAGAGTGAATGTTTTCGATTTCTGCACCAATAACATCATACGTGTGTCTACCGCGGATTCTCCTACACGCCAATGCAGCCTTGTTGCGGTCTAATGTGGATCTACTAATCCAGTGGAGCGTTACTCCCATATAGCTCCTATTGTTAGCTGTCCAAATGTCCGCTGTAGTTGACACATAGTCGACCTCGTTCAGCGCAGCCTTCAGATGTTTTTCCATCTCTGCATACTCCTTCTCCAAGTACGAAGAAAAAGATGTTCTGTGAGGTAGCTCGGCATTGGTAGTAGTGGGGATCTTGTTAATGATGGCACGGAAAGAGGGCGAGTCAACTGTGTTTATGGGCAGCATTTCCTCTACAACATACCGCCCGACCAATTTATTCAACTCTCCCACACTTACAGGTTGTGATTTTGTAGGCCTACTGAAGTCCAGCTTTTGTTGCTTGAGCGGTGTGGGACCTCCCGCAGAAGTCGAGGCCGCGGTCTCTGGGACTTTCTCCGCGAGCTTGACTGTGCTGTGCTGAGATTCCAAATGTTTCTTTAAATTTGATGTTGTGGTTTTACCACAGGACAATATTTTCTTTCCAGCACAGAGTGTACAACGAACATTTATGTTCTTGTCATCCTTTGCTGACACAAACTCAAAATAATCCCTATATTTCCAGCTAATTAACGCATATCTCTGTTCTCGCTCCATTGTGTAGGCTATACGCTTCTGTTTACACTGTGCAATCAGCGTGGTGATACACGTGAGCGATTCTGCTGCACCTCGTGTTGAAAACGTGATCACTGACGTCACTCCCCAAGTCGCGAGAAAAGCAATAAATGTTTGTTTACTATCGAACATTACAAAGAAATACTGCATTTAGCCTAAGTTATGAGGTAGTAACGCAATAGTAACGCACAGTCACTTGAATAAGTAACTTTAATCCGATTACTGATTTGGAAATAGTATCGCGATAGAATACTCGTTACTGGGAAAAGTAATCAGATTAGAGTAACACGTTACTTAGTATCGCGTTACCGGCATCACTGCTACAGATATAGGGAAATCTTAATGTAAAGTGTTACCATTCCATCTCATTCTTGTACCATCACCAGGCCTGCCGTAATAAACATCCTCCTGTTGTTTCCAGCCCTGGCGTCTCTGTGGGATTACATTAGACGTGGAACTGATGTTCCTCCATACCTCACAAAGGGAAGCCAATACCATTTGTACCAGGGGATTCGCTTCACTCTCCAATTATCACACACTCAGAGTGAGCCAGCCCTGTGTGGCAATGAATTAAACATGGGCTCCATTAAGACACTTAACAGCTGGTTCCTGAGGAACTTCCATACAAGCCAGAGGAGCAGCCTTGCTGCCCCTTTGTGCATTTCCATTAAAAATTGAACATTTGTGATTAAGGAGGTCATACAGCAATACACCTGTCCTCCTGACCATCATTAAAAAGCCAGATGCACCGCTGTTTGTAGTGCAATGCCACAGCTCTTAAAAGTGACTGGGTGAGTCTGCAGTAATTGCATGAGTGTCTGGTCTGGCCCGCTGACCTTGCTGTGGTTCAGGCACTCAGTCTCTTCCAGAGTGAACACAAGCAGATATCCTGGTCATCATCCCTTATATATATCCGTCCCACTGCCCATGGTAATAAACTCTGTGATAGTGAAAGGGTGAGGGCTTGGCTCTTGAAGGTTAAGACAGTGAGGGCAGGGCAGGTGGCAGACTATTTTTAAACACCTGGGTGTGCGGCCGTTGTCAGCAAGTGGTAATGAAAAGCATTTAATGGCAGTGAAGACCCAATAAGAGCTGAAATAAAAGAGAAATCCTACTAGGATTTCCATGCTCTCCCCAAACCATCCTTGAATGTTTTAAATCAGAAATTGAAATGTAATGCTCTTTGACTTAACATAAAAGGGCCGTCTGATTTATTCATATACCCTGGGCACCACAGAGGAGGTCTTAACAAAAGGTTATATGTAAAATGTCATGAGATAGTCTGTGTGTGTTCACAGCTAAGGAGCAAATGCAATGATGCTCATGTGGAGTGTACCGAATCAAGGAAAATAAACTGCAAGACTGTGAATATTAATAGACGTCTTGGGAAACAAATCATTTTTCTATGCACACAGGGGTCATTTACATATGTATGCACGTAATTATAATATGCCTTGATTTAACATTAGACAAGATTACTTGAATCCCAACGCCACGGGGCAGGAGTAGAGGGAGGCTTGACTCAAGGAAGAGTAGGTTTACAGTCTGTGCATATTTGCCTTCCCCCCTGAGCATGCTAGCTGTCGACAATGCACAATGTTTCTCAATTAGATAAAGGCGCTAAAAATGGCTGCTTCAACAGCTGCTTCAACTCCCCTCTAAATCCAGCCCCACCTTCTGCCTATGCTGCTTATTTTCTGAGCCATAATATTTTTCAAGATTAGACTCGCAATTAACTCTAATGTTCTTAGCGGAGGGGGAAGGGGGCTTAATGGCTGAGGACACAGAGTATTATCATATTCTGATAATTCCCATGCTTTGTATAAGACAATGTGTAGACAAGTTAACAACAGGACAATCACATAAACATTTATTACACTGTATTTACAAAGACTACCTATGCTGAGTTATCGTGACAACTACATGCGAACGGATTCATATAGCTAGACTTGCTTTGAACATACACCCCAGGCTTTCACACTGAATAGAAGGAGGAGGTTTATTTGGAAAGGTGTGATCCCGGTCTTTTCTTCCAAACATATAATAATTCTGCCCATTGTAAAATAAATTCTCTAGGAGTCGCCAACGTGTAGAGAATTGAGACCTTGATGGCCGTCAGGAAGCAAACACCTGCAGAAGCAGCACCCAGGGGACAGGCCTGTCACACTGTGTAGTGTACCGTCACACCGTATGGCTGTCTCACATGCACAGAGGAGAAGGTGGGGCCCAGTATTACAACGGTAGAGTATGTTACACTACTGTGATCATGGAAATAATAATAGTTCATGTAGCCTACTAAATCAATGGATAGCATCATCTGAGAATCCACTGCACTTCATTTCAGGAGGGCCTGGGCCTTAATGAGCAGGAAAGGACTGTGGCCACCATGAAAGGAAAAGAGGCTCCAAAATCACACAATCCACTAAGCCTGCTTAGCACCTGCAGTATGTTTCAAAAATAAAGACTGTCCAATCCAGTCCTGATCCTTCTTGAATGAAGACACTTTACCCAAACTGATGTGTACATCAAAATCTTCAGTGGGGCACCATTCCCTTTGTTAGGATCAAACAAATTCTACCAAATCATCTCTCATTGTGTCAGTGTGACAGCTACAGCCCTCGTTTTGCTTCTCTCTTAGGCAAAACAGCACAACATGCATTGCCTTCTGGTTTGCTGTCTTCTCCTCCGGTGAACAGTGAACAACAACAATCTGGAAAGGCTTATGTTCATCATGTTCCCTCAGCTATTTAATGGCATGTCTTTCAAGTTTTGGATCTATTGAGTAATTTACTCAAGTTCTGCCAAGGGTAGAACAAGAAGCAGACTAAGGCTTTAGAACCCGGTACGGTACACTGTCTTTGGAATCTTTCCATTGGCTGTAAATCCATGCTTCAACTTTGGAGAAAAAGCCCCTTATTAAGAAATAACACGCACAGCAGATAACAAAAATTGGCCTAAATTTGGCTAGGAAATCCCTTGCATCGTCATACAAGATAAAAAAAAAAATCCTTGGGCTTTAAGTCATTCATCTGCCGGGGCAGGTGTCTCTTTGTGTAATAAATATTTAAAAATATGAATTTGAGAGATCCTATTTCAGTCCCAGTTAACAGTTTATCCATCACACTGAGACCATTATTCCTCATTACGAGCGGAGGACGTTTCAGGGCCATGCCTATCTGTGCATCGAGTGGCCCGGTGACAGATGTGCTGGGGTGTTTATGGTCTCTACAGAGCGATGCCCTGGTGACGGTCGATGGGACCAGAGAGAGTAGGGAGGATCAGTAACACAATGACCTTGCTTTTACAGATGGGTTACACACAAAGACATACCATTCTCTCTACCTGTTCCAATCAATAGTCTACCAACCTTTAATGCCACCTCTGAACATCCAATACATGCCAATCCAACTCTATTCACACATTAAACACATTATCTATCCACACATTAAAAACATCTTCAATTTTAAAGTGTTGACAATGGTACGGATATCTATTAAAAACTGACAATATCATGTTGAATCCAGCCAATTATAAGCTACCCTTGTTGGAACATGGATACTTGTTCGGGTAGTAAACTAGCCAACCAACTCTTCATAGGAGTTCGATATTTGCCAGTAGTTCATCAGAAGTTTCTACACCTACCTACAACATCTGTTAATATAAAATAGAACATTCATGACCTGTGGGTTCAACCAAAGGGTTACCAATATCTCCTCCCCATATAGTGCTTTGGCAGCAGGCCGAGCAGCAGCCAAGTTATTACTCCCAGTACCTGTGAATAGGAGATGAACTCTGAATACAGAGTGGGCTCTCTGCTGTAAACTGGGCTTAAAAACAAGAGCTACTATTCATCATTATCACTGGCTCTAATGGAATGCAATCGGCACGCCTTAATGGTCTACTCACTCTCTAAATTGAAAATGAAAGGAAGAAATAAAAAAGGGAGGGGTGGATGAGTGTATTGGGTTAAGGGCCAGGATCTGTGTTTCACACTGCCAGATGATGGAACAGGAGCGGACACAGGGCCTGTACGACACCGGCATGTTAAAATATTTAAGGCCTGGGCTCTGAATATTCATGCACCGTCCTCCTCATCGTCAGATTGTGGAGGACACAGCCGTGTCCCTAGAGTGTAATCCGATTCTACATGTTCTTGCTGTATTTCCAAGGACGGGGCTCCAGGCAGAGTGGGGTGGATGTCGGGTTGGAGGTGAAGCTGCTGCCGGAGTTTGTTTCAGTGAGAGGGGGCAAGTGGAGGGTTGGGACAGCTCTGTCACGAGAACTGAATGTGAAACCATGACCTCCAGCCAAAGCTGTCTACATTGGGCCAATGACAATTGCTCAGGTTGAACAGTTCAGGCCTCCTACCATCTCTCTGGTTTTGCGTTACTTTGTGTCACCATTATTCCAAAGGCCCACTAAAATGTCAGTCTATGAATAGTGATGCTCCGATCTGATCGGCGCCGATCGGTATCGGCCGATATGGCCTTGATCGGTTTTGATCGGAGTTCTCAAAACGGCCGATCAAACATGACCGATCAGTTTACAAAATGGCGTCGCCAGTCTGGAAATATTACAGTGTCGGAAAGAGACAACAAATATGCCGTTTGTAATGTCTGCTCAAAAGAAATACCTCGGGGAGGAACGCACGCAAGGTCTTTCAATACCACGAATATCATACGGCATTTGCTGCGTTCGTCGATTCGCTCAGAGAGCGCCGAAGCGCACACTGGGCTCGACGTCATAAAGGGACCGAGTGCTTTGATTGGACGAGAGGCGTTCCACGAGTGCTGGTCAGAGTTCCAGCGCGACTTCACGAGCGTAGTGTAGGTAGTGTTCACCGACGTCATGTGACCCCGCGAGCAGGAAGTCACTTGGCCCATAGCAACAACAACTATTAGCGCGTGAGTTTTAGGTCTTCCTCTGTGCACCTTGCACAAGTGTAGATAGCGAGCGACTTTTCAGCAGCAGGACATATTTTAGATGATAAGAGGAACAGGCTGAGTGCCAAAAACGCTGAGATGCTTGTATTTCTCAAGGCTAATCTGCCAGTGATGCTGCTTAATCAGAAGTAAGGTTTGAGTCTGAAATCTCCTTAGGTGCAATGTTTTGTTTTTTTGTTTTATTGATTATTGCTGACTTGCTGTCTTATCTCCTCCTAAATATGACTTGAAACTGACTGACTTGAAACAGTATTTTATATTTGGCTATAGCCTGTTTATGTTGCAGTTTAGTTTGGGTATGTTTATTGTTCCTCAGGAAAGCTACAGTTACAGTATAAGCTCCAAGTCCTCTAAGAGCCCCTAGTTCCTCTCATTCGAGTGGAATGTTGCACATTTGATGTGACAGTGTACATTTGATTTATTATGATTTTTATTTTCACATTTTATTTGTTTTTCCTGAAGTAAGCTACAGGTGGTTGTGAATTCAATAAAACAGATGGTCATCAATTCATGATACTTTCTCATCTCCTAATTTCATTTAAATACTTAATATACAATGTCAATGGTGTTAAGAATAATTTAAAACATAAATAATGCTACACAATAAATAGAATGTTTCAATTGCCATTTTCGACGCTGTGATCGGTGATCGGTGATCGGTGATATCGGATAGGCAGATCACTGATTCCAGTGATCGGTGATCTGTGATCGGCACCAAAAACCCTGATCGGAGCATCTCTATCTATGAACGTACAATCTATTCCCTAACAGACTCCATTAAAATAGGCCTAAATCTCACTTTTTCTCAGATATTGGAAAAGAAAACCAGGTTGACCGGTTGAAACCCCATACTGGTTTTGAGATAAGAGTATGATATGCTTTTGTGCCAAAACTGGAAAGGGTGAGTGAGAACAGAAGAACTTCACCCTGGCAGTGAACAATAACCAAGACATAAGATCAGGCACAAAATGTTGTTTATTTCTGACAATCAAAACAAGACAACACAATTTTCATAGGATTGACTCTACAGTCCATTCAGACCTTTGGAAGGGAGGGAGGAGCTTCATTTACACAAACACACCCAATCACATTCCAAGGATCTGTGTGCCTGTTTTCAAAAGGTATCCTAGCAACAAGCACCCGGCAGGGGCCTTGGTGTGCAGGCTTATCAAGTAACGACATCCTGGGCCTGCTGTGGGTTTCTCTGCGTTTACCTTTCACCAGGTCACCGGCTTCACTCATCACTGACCCAATCAGACAGGGGGAGAGGTTTGACCCAATCAGACAGGGGGAGAGGTTTGACCCAATCAGACAGGGGGAGAGGTTTGACCCAATCAGACAGGGGGAGAGGTTTGACCCAATCAGACAGGGGGAGAGGTTTGACCCAATCAGACAGGGGGAGAGGTTTGACCCAATCAGACAGGGGGAGAGGTTTGACCCAATCAGACAGGGGGAGAGGTTTGACCCAATCAGACAGGGGGAGAGGTTTGGGGGTGGGCAGAATACTTGAGACATAGAACATCTGGTCACATTTCAGGGAAAATAACCAGCCAGGGTCACAACTAAAACAAACACAGTCAAAGTGCTGACTGGCTGCCGATGTCTAGTGGCGTTTGCTTAATGTTGCCTGGACTGGACAGGGCTGCCACAGACTATGGGCAAGATATCACGACTGGAATGCATCTGAAATGGACAAACGCAGAGAGTCTGGGACAAGGGCTTGACAAGCCGTGTACAGAGAAACATCTTCCTGAAAAGGCTGACTTATTGCCTATTTTCTATTCATTTGTTTCAGTAGGCAACAATGTATAATGGGTTTAAGAAATTAATACATGTCCAGCAAAATGTTCAATGACCAGCTGAGCTCTACAGAAATTACATTAAATATTGTGAAATGAACTATAATGTTTAGGATAAATATTCTTAATAATAAGTAAGTTGTGTAACATACCCCATGAGGTTTATGGAATTCAAATGATAGTGTAGCCTATATAAATGCCCTAGTTGCTTTAAATCCCCATTTTGGAGAGGTTGCATAGGCCTCATTGTTGGACCCTGTGCCATGTCAGATGAATGCCACTATATGTCCCCTAAAAACACCATGCTTGTCTACTGAAGTGGGACAGCACCCAAATGCCAAGCCCCATAATGCCATTATGATGGTAATGACCCTTTACAAGTAGTCTACACAGCAATGTGTAGCATGGGAGGTAAACAAACCGTTAAACATTACCCTCACAGTCCCTGCTTTAACATAGCAGGGACAGATGTGCATGTGGAAACAAATAACTGAATTATTTCACAGGTTTATCAGTAAGTTAACCACTGAACTGGAAAGTCATTGCCCTGACCATGACTCAGCAATTCCTCTTCAACAACTCAGAGAACATTTGAGCTTCAGCACAGGCTGATATTGACAGAAACACTTTACCTGACATAGTTTCATTAAATGGTGGGAGGGGGGAGGGGCTGGTTTCAGTGGAAATTCCAGGAGAGTGAGTGTCCCGCACATGTGCGCATGCACGCACGCGCGCGCACACACACGCACACACACACACACACACACACACACACACACACACACACACACACAGAAGTGCTAAATTACCCTCAAGCAATAAGGGATGGCATACTGTAAAGGGCACGTCACTCTAAATGACAAACGTTTTAGTTGTATTGTTCTCTTTTAAAGGTAATCAATGCCTACCAAATGCATCTGCATTGCCCTGCTGATAATTGTGGGCAATTTCAATCTTGTTCAGTGTCAAGACTCAAGACAGCCAAAACTGCTTCCAGGACTTCCCACAAGCAGACCAGATAGTGCAAACACCCTTTAACCCTTTAACCCTTTAACCACAACCATGCTTTTGACATGTCCGTTGAGGACAGGCAGGATCACTTTTCAACTTCTCTGTGAGCTGGACTGTGATGTTCAGAGCTGGACTGTGATGCTCAGAGTGACTGTTGGTCCTCAACCATCCTACATTAAAACAAAGCCACCTACAATGTGGATTTGATGGCTAAAGGTTTTCTGATATGCCTGGTAACCAATACCAGTGTGTTAGTGTGGCTAAGAGTGATGAGAATCTAGTTCTTTTTACTCAACATAAAAAGAAAACACCGCGCGGCACATTAACATCATATTCCAGTGCCATAAATCCGCTCGAATACGAGTTAACGTGATTAAGATTAATTTCTGGCTGGTTTACAAACCACCTCTACTTAACACCTCCGGACTCCTGCCTTGACCCTTACAGGTTATTAGATTTCATTCCTCAATTCAGTCAACAAGCTCATTATTTGGGGGCAATATGTATTGTGTTTGATAACTAGCTATGTACCAATTGCAAAACAAAAACAGAATGTTCAAACATTATTTACAACGTGACATCGGACACTCGATGTTGAATCTGTTCAGACTGCCTTCTCATGTCAAAGGTAGGCCTGTGATTTCATAATACAACATTACAACACAATACAAACATGTCTAATCATTTAACAACAAACAAACAAAACACCTACAATAACCCTACCTGAATAACGGTGTTACTCAATTCGGGAACCCAAAATCAATCTGGACTGGACCTGACAGACCTGACAGTGATGGATATATAGATATATCACAGTGATAGATAACTTATCTGGCTAGTCAGCGTACCTACATAGAGAACACATAGGTACTTCTAGGTGAGAACAGAGGAAAGGACCCTTAGTTACAATAATCCTACATCAATTATATTAGATTTCATTCCTCAATTCAGCCAACAAGCTCATTATTCAGCCAACAACCTCGTTATTTGGGGGCAAGTGGCAAACTTTTCTTTGTAGCATGTTGCTGTGGTAAGGGTAAGGGTTAGCCAGCCCAGTCCAGTGTTACTCCATGACGCTCCCGCTTTAATGAAATGTTTAAAAGGTTAAAAGTAACTGGTAGTCTACAAACTTACCTGCGATAAGACTTATCAATACACAGCAAAGGTGTGATATCGTCAAATCCATTCCTTGTAGATTCCGAGACTTTTTCTTCGAAACTCGGCGAACAGAAGTTGTGTGTCGCGTCTAACAGCAGACTACTCATCCAAACTCTCCTTCAGCCTCGGCAGGTGCACAGAGGGAGGGAGCGCTGGAGTCTAGACACGTGACTTCCGGAGAGTACCAATGGAATGTTTTCCAAGATGCATTCACGCCCCCTGCCGGAATGTTGGTAACATTGAATTAATGACAACCCCTCGTGTATTATACTAAAACCAAGCTATTCATGTATAAATGATATATAGTATTATTATACTATAATAATATAGCTTTGAAAGCCTTCAATTTCGAATTGAATTTGACATGTTGTAAGAGGCATCTGTATAAATGAATTGTACGAGCTAGTATGGTAATATAGCTGATTTGTTACAGTGAATAACAATAGTTAGACCACACAGTACTGAAAGTTTCTTCACAAAAAAAACATTCCTTTCACAATATAAAATATGCTTTAACCAGTTATGTGCTGTCTGTGTGTGTGCTGCATCCCCATGTGGACTATGTTCTAGGATACAAATGTGTGCAGTGGTAATAAGCACTCAAGGAATTTATGTATGCTTAAAAAACATGTTTAATGTCATTCATAATTTAAGACGTTTGTACAATTCATAATACTACACTGTGAATAAATAACATATTTGCTCACTGGTAACTTAGAATTATCCAAACAAATACAAATACAGTAGATATTTCCATGGCTCTAAAATACATAGTCTGTAAATCCAATATTCCCAATGAATTACAATTGCAGATTACTTTGCTTACATTATTACAAATGATTTAAAGTGCAAAGGGTTAATGATCTTGTCAAACAAAACAAAACAAAAACGACATACCAGTGTGGTCATTTACCACCACTGTTTTCTCTCTCTTTTTGATCCATACTGTATCTAAGATGAACTATACTGCTATAAGTGGTCCCTAACAGTGAGCCAGGTTTGGAGTGCCCCCCCAGTAGCCATGCCCCCCTCTGTAGCCAGGCTGGGCCCAGCCGTTGTGTCTGAACAGGTGGGGGGGCCTGCCTGGGGGTCTAAAGCCATAGTGAGGTCTTGGAGGACCAAATCCTTTACCTGGACCCAGATTCTTCTTAGGCGATGGATACCACAAAGCAGGGTAAGTCACCTTAGAACAACACAAAGGTTTACAATATTTCTCCAACATCATAGGAGCTGACAGCATTAAAAGAAGTTTGTATAAGAAATTGCAAATTCCATAACACATTTTCTGGTACCTGGTGTGTGTAGCGACTGTGGGGAAAGGTAGGGGTGGGACAGACTTCCCTGAGGCTGCTCTCCTCTTCAGATGAGGAACCGGAGTGGTAGTCAGACGTCACCCTCTCCACAGCACTAGTCACCTTTTTAGTGACGTTCTCTTTGTCGTCCTTATCATCACCAGTGAAACTGGCCACTGTGAATGCAGGGTTCTTCTCTCCATACCTGAGCCAGGGAGATAGAAGTAAACAAGTCTAAACTGTGATGCCTTGTATACTGTACATATCAACCATAGACTTGTGAGAGGGATTTCAAATAGAGATGCATTGATCTGATACTAGAGTATCGGTATCAGGACAATATTGGCCTAAAATGCTGGATCGGGAATCAGAGTTAAGGAACGATCTGATGCCTTGATGCAAACTGTAAAAAAAACTTGCCAAATATGTACATGAGAATTCCGGTTGTTGGAAACTGTAGGTGTAAAAGTTTGAATTCGTCATCAGCCAGAAAAGACACAAAGCTGTCATGAATCAATGATTACCCCTGACTGACGTTAAATTGACTTAGTTATGAGGATAGCATCATGTGAGTCCAACCCCTTGAGCATGACCCCACCCAAGTCACAGACAGTGTATTGGAAATGTTTAGCCTATGCACATGCCTTCTCCCCCAGCAGAGATACATTGACAGTTAGTTCACTCTGTTCCACCACAGTCGTTGCAAAGCCAACCGTTGCATTTCTCACACCGTAGGCCGACCGCTATTTATCTTTCCTCTTAGATGGAGGAAACACATACGGTGGACATTGCAACATTGCAACATTGTCTGAACAAGTGGATTGGGAGAGCTTGGCAGCATCGTAGCCTCTCAACAAAGGAGCTCGCACAAGCTCATTTCCCATGCCGACTGTCAGCTGGTTTCCCGTTATGTCAGCAGGATCTCCTGGTTGGAAGAGACGGGACGGAGACATGGGATGGAGAGAGCTAGAGGAGACATGGGATGGAGAGAGACATGGGATGGAGAGAGACATGATGGAGAGAGCTAGAGGAGACATGGGATGGAGAGAGCTAGAGGACGGAGACATGGGATGGAGAGAGACATGGGATGGAGAGAGCTAGAGGAGACATGGGATGGAGAGAGCTAGAGGAGACATGGGATGGAGAGAGCTAGAGGACGGAGACATGGGATGGAGAGAGCTAGAGGACGGAGACATGGGATGGAGAGAGCTAGAGGACGGAGACATGGGATGGAGAGAGCTAGAGGACGGAGACATGGGATGGAGAGAGCTAGAGGAGACATGGGATGGAGAGAGCTAGAGGAGACATGGGATGGAGAGAGACATGGGATGGAGAGAGCTGGAGGAGACATGGGATGGAGAGAGCTAGAGGAGACATGGGATGGAGAGAGCTAGAGGACGGAGACATGGGATGGAGAGAGCTAGAGGACGGAGACATGGGATGGAGAGAGCTAGAGGACGGAGACATGGGATGGAGAGAGCTAGAGGAGACATGGGATGGAGAGAGACATGGGATGGAGAGAGCTAGAGGAGACATGGGATGGAGAGAGCTAGAGGACGGAGACATGGGATGGAGAGAGCTAGAGGACGGAGACATGGGATGGAGAGAGCTAGAGGAGACATGGGATGGAGAGAGCTAGAGGAGACATGGGATGGAGAGAGACATGGGATGGAGAGAGCTAGAGGAGACATGAGATGGAGAGAGCTAGAGGTTCGGCGCCCATCCCTGACAGGCCTACCCCGGCCTAAATCATGGATAAATATGGATTTATCATCCATATATGAGCTGCCAACAACTCTCTAGCTCAGTATGGCAACAAGGAGCATACTTAATTATTGGTTATCATTATAGGACATTTTCATCCTTGAAAACATTTTTGAAAGTGGATGGGCCTAGTCCGGGGGGTCCAAGCGTGCCGCCATATGCCACAACAACCACCACCATGTCTGCTGTCTGGAATGACTTCACGCTTGAGACAGAAACCAGTAAAACTATGTGTTGCAAACTGTGCAAGGCGAGTGTTTTGAGGGGTGGCAGTAGCATTTCACTTTCTTTCTTCTTTTTTTTTTAAAGCCTGTTATCGGATATCGGGTACTCGATATCGGGCAGTACTCAGTACTCAGCATCGGTGTGACAACCAGAAAGAGGTATCTGTGCCTCCCTTATTTCAAATCAATAAGAGGGAAGTAAGATGGAGTGCTGAGAGGCTCACCTGCAGCACACCTCCCCAGGGTCCGTCCACAGGGTGAGCTCCCGGGGCAGGCCCAGGTCTCTGTACTGCACCCCGCTCTCCTGACAGCACCGCAGCAGCTCTGGGTCCTCTCTCTGGAGCCTGTTCACTCTGATGCACCTGCAGACGACACCACATCTACTGTACTGGTTCTGATCATACAAGGTGGTGATGACTTACTTCTCACTACATGTACGCTACTGTCCTGGACAAAAACTTGATTTTCTTAGTTATTATCCCATTTATATATAGATTTTTATCGTTTTTTTTTTTGCCTCGTATATTTTGTTATTATATTCTATCTGTCTTCTTATATGCACCCTAAACGGAGCCCCATCAGCAGAAGTATCTCACACGATTTTACTTGTATAACCGGAGTGACAAACAAACATCTTCTTCTTCTTCTTCATTATCATACATAACAGGAAGTCTTGGACAGTAGGTTAATGGTCAGGCAGGGCCAGTACCTGTGCGCCTGGCCTTTGCTGGGCTTGTCAGGGTACCAGTGACCCCTGAATTTCTCTTGCAGTGCAACAGTAAGCCTCTCCACAAAAAGCTCCACCTTCTGGGTCTCCAACTTGTCAGCTTTCTTAATAAGTCGCTTCAGGAAAAACACCACTGCCGCTATTTCTTTCTTCATATTTCACTGATGTTCTGTAACAATAGTCCAATCTCTGTAAATGTAAGAACATAGCTTTAGCCAAAGAAGCAATTAAACCAGAAACTCACAAGACATTTTCGGCTACCACTCTCAACAACATATAACATGTGCATATAACTGTGCCTCAACAGCTATGCATAGGTAGGCTATACAACACCTATGGTATGAACACCATAAATGCACATTGCTTACTTTAACTACACAGATAAAATGCTGTAATGAAATTTGTATTTGACCCCATCATAAATGTGAGACTCTCTCTACCTTAACTAGGTGAATAACGTTTTACTACTGAATGAATTTTAGTCCAAAAAATATATATATAATCTGTCATATAATCCAATGTCCGTCCCTACCTAACAACGCAAAACAAGCCAATGGGATTTGATTTATTTTCGCGCGCTGCCAAACGGCATTCCAGTCTTGGCGGGTCATCTTCGGGAAGGCCCGCGTCTCGGACACTACGGATGCGTTCGTAAATTCGCTCTGGAAATCTGATCAGCACTCAGGGAGTGCCTCTTGTCCAATCAAATTACTTGGCCCATTTATGACGTCGAACCCAGTGTGTGCTCCGGATTTACGAACGCAGCCAATATTTCCGTTAACCCATGTGACGAGCAGTGACCGTATATCCTCTTTAACATATATAACAAACTACCTGGCCAACAAGTTAGTTACTGAGCAAATCAATAATAGCTCTTCAACTCTTATCAAAGGTTTGACTTACGTTGACTGATAAGTTGATTCTGTTGTATAGCTGATTCACTTACTAGACAAATGTACTGCATCGACCCTGTTACGTTATTGTAAGTCGCTTTGAATGCATTTACATGACTTAAATGTTATTAACTTAGAAGTGGAAAGAAAACAGACGAAAGGTCTGAACGTTATAACATGTATCTGATCATGATGATGGGCAACACACAGCTCACCGGAAGACACAGCATGACATATATATTATAATCCAATCAATTCATCAAGCACATTGTTAAATAAATGTGCTCAATTATCCAAAACAATATGTGAAAAGGAGTTAGGCTACATTTACCGTGTTTGTTGTTCATCATCACCATGTGGAGTACTGTGTTGCTCCGCTCTGCTCAACGTGGCCGGGGTGACCACATTACTACGTCACTGGAATCAACAGCCCAACACAGCTGACCTTTACGAACAGATCTACAATGTATGCCGAGATGGAGATAAGGTGTATGTCATTTCAATTAAAAGGTCAAATTACAGTACGGGTTGTCAAATTCTCCACATTTGTACTTATTGTAGTTCATCATGATGATGATAAGAACATGTTTTGGTATCCAAATAAAAGTACCCACCTTTAACCACAGGAGGGCGCTCGCCCTCTATGTATCTACATGTTACATGTTATATAGAGACTGGGGGCTTCGACACAGCGGATTTGAAGACATAAAAAAGAATACCGTAATAATCGCCTCACATTAACCTGGCAAAAACCATCTAACATTAACCTCTGCTCATTTAGTTTTTTTAGATGGGGGGTACAGGAAACTGTTTAGACCAGTTCCAACTCATTTACTCAAATTAGACACATTCCAAAGAATACAGTAAATAAGTAAGAAAAATAATTTCAATTTATTGAAATATTTTAGAAAAAATACAAACCATTACGTAGAAATATTTCACATAGGCAGTAGCTCCACAAAGAAACACATCATCTAAATACAATGCAATGCAATTCACACAGCACAGTCACAGACACAGCCTTATGTATCAGTGTAAATCATGAGTCAAGTCAAATTTTGCAGAAGGGGGGTGGGGGGAGAAACTTAACAGGTATGCACACATCCCAGATACCTTGAATGATATTAACTACAGTTACCAATGGCAACCAGGCAGCTCACATGTCCTGCCAGGCAGGGGAGCAGCAGTACAGACATGTTTGAAGAGTGAACTACAAGCAACACCCCCAAGTCACATGTTCAAATGAAGACATGGAAAAATGTCAATATACATGATAAAACACACCAGAAATGTTAAGGACATAAAACTCATGCACATAATAGACATGTATCAACATAAACAAAACCAGGATAAAAGTTTGAAATTGAGTTAAAACCTTTCCTTTAAAACCCCAAAAGGGGTTAAATATACTTTATCTCTTATAAAGAGAGAGAGAGAGAGAGAGAGAGAGAGAGAGAGAGAGAGAGAGAGAGAGAGAGAGAGAGAGAGAGAGAGAGAGAGAGAGAGAGAGAGAGAGAGAGAGAGAGAGAGAAAGAGAGACTGGGAGATTCAAATAGATGAACCTAATTATAATTGAGTTCAGTATAAATTTGCAAGCTTCAGTCACTTGTCAGTCACAGCCTCAGTAACCATCTCACCACCAGAGGGCGACATATAACCATGTTCTCTAAAACACATGTTCTCTTGCAATTGCTCTGCAAATAATAATAATGGCCTCCTCTTCTTTAAAACCACTGATCTTCTGGGAAAAGTCGTCGTTATTTTCTCTTTCTACTATATGCTTAGATATCATCTACTGTAAGTCCCTGCAGATTACTGGCAATTAGAGGAGACATGGAAGAGGAGCTACTGAGCCATAGGGCAGCTTTAGTTTAGCGAAAGCTTATCCCAGAGAACACTGGATTTTTCCATTTAAAAAAATAAATAATACAAGTAAACACCAGAACACACTCAACACTCAATCACAAAACAATAACTTAACTTGAATTGGAAAGAAAAAAGAAAAGAAAAGGAAAGTTGTTTACATGAATCATTCACACAACATGTAACCTTGACAATGAAACCAGGGGACAAAAGTGTTGGACATTACAGCTAAGACAATTTTGTAGAAATACAAGTGTATCATTGAGACACACTTCAAGTTAATTTGGTATCAGTGTCTTCTATTGCATTTCACAATATCTAGTACGTTGCACAAGGCCTGTAGACCACAAGTGAAATAAATACTCAATGATATTTGCTGCCTTGAGGCAAATAAAGGCTTTGGTTTGGTGATTGACCAACATGCTAACAGAACTAGGCCTCCTCTCTCCATCAGCATCATTTCATGTCATTTGCATGTTCAACTACACGTCTCACTTAGTGCTTGACAGTCTTACCACAGACTGACCTAAAATACCTTTCCAGTTGAAATCAAGAGGACTTAAGTCTAGCAGAAAATACAGCTTGCAGCATGCCACTAACAAAAATACAAAACAAGAAAACATTTCACCGATCCAAAATTGGGGAAATAAAAGCTAATTAACTTCCAGGATGTCTTAGTAGACCTTCAGAAGAAGCTCCACCGCACTGATTAAAAAATAAAATAACTTCCTCCTCCTTTAGCAACAGTTACCACAGCAACAACATAATCAGTCAATCAAATATTTAGAGGAGCAAGGGAACAGAAATGTTCAGAAGCCTATCACACTAACTAGTCAATGTTTACTGGGAAGAAAAGGGAAAAGAACAGCATTATGATAACCCATCAAATGAAAATGTAAATATTGGTGAAAAACAAAAAACACAGGAACTGCAGCTATGTATATGCAGATGAGATACTGCTCACTCTATATAAATATATATGAATAGGCATTCTTTAAAAATACTAATGTCTGCATAGAGGCAACAGGTCCACCAACAATGGGGCTCAACTAAACACAGTTCTCCATCTAGAAGTCAGTGGATCTTAAGGTCATTTTTATTGCCTTCCTCACGCCCCTTCTTCAAGTACCGCAGAAAGCACTGAGGCCTCAGAGTGGGAGCTGATGTCCATTCTTCTCCCCTCCAAGAGAAACCACACCAAGCACGTCATCATGTAGGCTAGCCTTTCAGATCACAGCGGCCCTATTCTGCCCGTGTCTTTGCCTGTGGCCATGGAGGAGGAGTGAGAGAGCCCGGGGTTCCCCTCCCTTACTCCACAGGAGTACTGCTGCTGGCCTTGACCGCCGCCCTGCTGATCTGCAGCCAGGGAAGCTTGGCACAGTTCTTGAAGAGCTGCTCGATGGCGATGTGACGCACATGGAGCTCCGACGCCAGCGAATCCTTCTCCTGCACAGCCGCCGTCAGCTCCTCAAACACTTCTGTGGAGGGGAGGCCAGAGAGGGGAGATCAATACAGCACAGGCAACTCACACACTGACACAGAAAATAGGAGGACAACACACACAGACCATCCCTTCTTCTCACAAAGACACAAAACCAACACCTCAAAGACAGCGCGGGCCAAACACCCAACAACAGTGCACTTTACACACAACACCTCCCAAGGACAGAAAGAATAATATGGAACCATCATTTACATCAGTTTATGGACAGGCAAGTGCATTCAAAATAAGAGGCCATTAAAACAAACACACAAGAGCGGTACTCTTTAAATAATTGATGGAGGGCTATAACTCCTACATCTGTTCACATAGATGACTAGTAAAGTTTCTCACTTTGGATCTGAAGCAGGAGCTGGCCGTTCAGCTGGTGCAGCTCATCCATATTCATCTGAATCACTAAAAGATAAAAACAAGAGAGTTGGTCACAAAACATGAACAATACAGCATGCGTGATAAAGACGGTGGTTCCAAACTGCCCTCCAGCACATATCTTCAGGCCCTTGTCGCATAGCAACAAACTATGTAGCGCCTGTTAAGGGTTAGTAACGTAACCAGGGATGCAAACTGGTGATGGCCCAAAAAGGTGTCAACATTTATTTTGCCATTTCTTGGCCTGACATACCACATCGTTAACCATATTAATGAGTGAGAAATGGTGGACGGCAATCTCTGGATAACAAAGATCAGAGACGAGATAGATGAGATAGGAGGAGGAGAGAAAGGGGTGCAACGCATCCCATCTGTCTCCACATCTCTCCTTTTCTAATACCCTCCCTCCCCCTTCAATGTCCCTCCACAACGTCACTCTACACAGTGGCACAGAGACCCTCTCAACCCAAGCCTTGAAGCTTTTATGAAGTGAACATATGCAGACACCCTGAGGCGTCACTCGTGCTCACTGAGGTTCCTGGGTAAAGTAGCTATCCCAGTGGTGTTAAAAGTAAAGTGAGTGTGAACTCACACTCCTCTCTGCTGTGAACCTGGTGTCTGTGCTGCGTCTGGTCTCCCCCAGGAGACTTGGTGTGGTGGTGCAGGCCCCTCCTCCCCGAGCCCCCCCACAGTCCCAGGCCCAGCTCCTCAGCGGTGTGGCACTCCAACATGCCCGTGGCGTAGTCTGGCATCCCTGCGGCTGTGCCCTGGGCCCAGCGTGGTGCGTAGCGGGGCACCTGGGCGTCCAACTGGGGCAGCAGCTTACGGTCCCCCTGCTGGCTGTAGCACAGCAGCTTGGCTCCCCGACGCCCCCCCGGGCCCTCTGAGGAGACAGAGTCTTTGTTCTGAGCGTACTGTACGATGCGGCTCAGCTTCTGGCCCAGGGCCAGTTTCATGCCCTCATAGGCACTGCGGGAAACTTTGGAGCGGGAGAGCTTCTGGTTGGCGATGAGATGGTACTTCTCAAAGCAGTCCCTGTGGCCGCGGAGAGACTTGGAGTGCAGGAGGGTGGAGGTGGATATACCTGTATGGGCAGAGACACGGAGCAGTCAGTATGTGGAGACACTTACAGTTTTCCACTTCTCAATCTGTAAGCTCTTATGACAGTGTATCCATTAAAGGACACTTCAATATCTGAGTTGGAGGACCATTTCAGGGATAACAATAGCAACATTTCATCAACAACCCACATTTTGTTCAGCTCTTCACTCTTTCAGCCACTGCAGAACTGAATGATTTCATGCCGCGGTTGCCGCATCATGGGCGGTTCTACACTGTGGCACGGGGGGGGGGGGGCAGCTGCCCCCACATGAAAATGGTTTGCCTTACCAGTTGCCCCCCTAGAGTGGGTGATGGGGGAAAGAAAAAAAAACTATATATTGGTGTCGAACGTTGATGATATTTCTCTGATGGTTCCCCTAACCAAACATTTTAAATAATTTGATTAAACATGGGGGCCGCGGCCCCCTCTCTCCCGGTCTGGATGGAACAGTCCACCATAATATTGACACTGTCAATTTGACAGACACGTGACCTGCTACCTGCTGCTCCGGTCGGATTCAACGAAAATCCGCGGTTGCATAGTGCTAGCCAGCTCTGTATCTGGTGAGTATTCCTGGTTTATGTGCCAGAGTTCAACACACAAAGCCCAAAAATAACATCAGACAATCTATCAAGCGAATCGTCACCACGATTTCAGTTGTTTGTATAGGGAGACTAAATCAGGGTTTTGTTGACAACGCTAATCAATCAGGTTGAGGTCAAGGGTTAGTGGTGACTCACCAACCCTTAACATTAATGAATTTGTGGGCCCTAGGTGAGATCTTAGCATAAGTCATTGGTGTTTTGGTTATGGAAAGGTGCGTGTTGTAATTACCTAATTGTTCTATTTTTAAGTGATATTATTAAAATCCAGAGATGTACATTGTTTGAAATTACTGGGAACATTACCGACTGTGGCTTTAATGAAAATGTTGTTATTTAAACATTAGCCATGTTTGACCTGAAACCTATTAAGTATAGGCCTATTCAATTGTAGCCTTTGATTAATTAACTTGCATAGAAATGTCTGGAATCTCTGTATTCTAAAATCTGGCTGGCTGAGGTCTTAAAGGGGCAATGTTGTATTTTAAGAAAGACAGAAGTGCAAGTAATGTAGGCTACATATAGAAAAGGCCTATGCATTATAGCTTTCAGGATGTACTGCATATTCTAGACAGGTTTAGCTACTTGATAGAGAGAGGGGATAGTGACTAAACAGTAGTTTCCCATGTTATCTCAGAGGAAAAAAATAGTCATTCTGGTCTGTTTCGGGTGTTTTGTGTCATTTCAGGAAGTAACAGAGACCCTAAGTTTAAATGCTCTATGGCAGGGGTCTTCAACCTTTTTCAACCCAAGGACCCCTTGGATGAGAGACAAACAGAACAGGGACCCAGGATGGGCAATGGATCCAGAACTGGGTGAGAGGCTGTGACTCGTACACATTCTTGTGTGTACTGTCTGTGGTTAGGTCGATCAGCTGATCTTCCTCAGCGGCTGTCATGTTTGAGCCGTCGGATGCATTGTGTTTGAATGATAACCGTATCCATGTCTTGTGCTTTCTCCAAGACTCAGTCTCAGAAAAGTACTTCTCAAATTGACTTTCGAGTGCCTCCAAGTGATCAACAATTGTGCATTTCACATCAGGCGAGGGCGCATTGAAATGCGCAGCCAGCTCTGCGCGGTTTTGGCCAACCAGAATCTCGAGGATAGCTGTGCGTAATTCAAAGACGTGCGCCAATACTGATCCACGGGAAAGCCATCTGACCTTGGCATGGTAAAGGAGCGCTTTGTGTAGCTCTCCTATTCATAGCTTTCAGTCACGTGGTTTCTTCCCTAGCAACCACCAACCTGACGGGCAACATCGCTCAACATGGCTGCCTACTATTTAGACCACCTCACTCATGAAGAACTATCAAGATACACGACGGTGATAGGAGTGGAGGATTGACACCATTCAAATAGTGTTGGATTCCCTGTCTTCTACTCTATCCGGACACGTTGAAATTATTTTCCTGACCCCCGGAGAATCAAAGTTATTGACCTGCAAAGGGTGCCTCCTTGACCGGCTTTTCCCGTGAATAACACCGGTTATGGAGGTGGTACAAACATAAGACTATTATTGCTAAATTCACCATCAGTATACGGTCATTTTGAGCCCTTAACCACCGCGCTGACACCCCGAGAAGATATACTTTTAATATGAAACTCGATCAACCGAGCGTTCACCGGCTGCTGGACGAAACTCCCAACTCCCGCTGTCAGCGAGGCGAGGGAATATTTATATCCGGGAATTCGCTCCTTGCTGTGTCCACCGTGATAGGAGTGGAGGATCGACTCCATTCAAATAGTGTTGGATTCCCTGTCTTCTACTCTATCCGGACACGTTGGAATTATTTTCCTAACCCCCGGAGAATCAAAGTTATTGACCTGCAAAGGGTGCCTCCTTGACCGGCTTTTCCCGTGAATAACACCGGTTATGGAGGTGGTACAAACATAAGACTATTATTGCTAAATTCACCATCAGTATACGGTCATTTTGAGCCCTTAACCACCGCGCTGACACCCCGAGAAGATATACTTTTAATATGAAACTCGATCAACCGGGCGTTCACCGGCTGCTGGACGAAACTCCCAACTCCGCTGTCAGCGAGGCGAGGGAATATTTATATCCGGGAATTCGCTCCTTGCTGTGTCCACGGTGATAGGAGTGGAGGATCGACTCCATTCAAATAGTGTTGGATTCCCTGTCTTCTGCTCTATCCGGACACGTTGGAATTATTTTCCTAACCCACGGGAAATCAAAGTTATTAACCCGCAAAAAGTGGGTTTTGCCCGTGGGTTTTGCCCGCAAAAAGTGCCTTTTGCCCGTCAGGTGGGCGTTTCCACTATGCTGTGACGTCACATGAAAGCTATGAATAGCGGCGCATAGAGAAGCAAAGAGGCGGGTTTGTTATTATCAAACTAGTAACTAAATTAGAAACGTTATGCTAGTTATTAATTAACGTTAATTTCGCAATGAAGACCGAACTGCAGCGTTTTAGCCAACACCTAGCTTGCTAGACAGGTGTGTTTTTTTTCTCCAGCTGACGTTATGTTAGACTCTAGAATCATGGGCATCATTTATTTTGTCAATTGTTTTTGTCAAAAGTAGCTTATTATTGCCTATTAATGCTTGTACCTTACTCAATATCATTTTTGTTATATTTTTTAATTCTCACTGATTATTTTGGTGAAAGTTGTCAATTATTATGACAGAAATTGGCGGACCCCCTGCAGTACCTCTGCGGACCCCCGGTTGAAGACCACTGCTCTATGGCTCACAGGGGTTTTTAGAGTGTGAGGCGCGCCTCCCCAGGGGGCGCCAGAGAGCTTCAAGGGAGGCGTGGAGCCTGTGTAAAATAACATTTGGTTTAAAAAATTTTTTTTTATGAAATGTGTTTTTTTTTTAAGACAAAGAAAATGTCAAGAAATAATGGGAGAGATGTATGCTACATTTGAGGACATTGCAGGCTGTATTGCATTCTATAAATTAAATAAATGTGCGCCCTTTTGCGCCATTCTTTATAGTTAGTCCCGCGCCAAAACGTCTGTTAGCAACGGATGTCTGGCTAGCAACGGATGTGAGAGAGAGTGTGAAAGAGCGTGAGAGAGTAAAAATGTAAAGATTAAGAGGTTTCTGACACCAGCAGTTAGGGGTGTAACGGATCACCTAACTCACGGATCGGATCGTGTCACGGTTTTTGAGTCACGGATCGGATCATTTTTCGGATCAACACAAAACATTTTTGTTTTTATAAAAACTGCTTTTTCCTTGAATTCTGTAAAAACACCACTTTTACTATGTGACAAAAACCAACAACATTCAAGATGTCAAAACTGGTAATATATATATATATATATATATATACATACATATATATATATACATATATATATAATATATATATAACATATTCTACACTCAAACATTACATAATTATACTGAAATACACTCAATTTAAATGATAGGAGAGAGGGAGGAGGCGCCTGGTTGCAGCAGTGAATCACTGGGCTCTTTAAAGCAGATGAATAAACATGTTTTATGCCACTTTTAACTAAATAATAAAGTGAACCCTTATTTTGAACATGGTATGAAAAAAATGCCTACATTATCAGAAGTTGTCGAGCTACCTTTTTCGTGCCTCCCGTCATAGTTGACAGAGAAGCCAAAGTGCTCCCATACATGGGATTTAAATGACGAGGGAGGCATTTCGAGTTCTTCTCCGCCGAACAACGTAACATGATACACTTGGGCCGCGTTCGTAAATTCGCTTTGAGAGCGCCGGAGCGCACACTGGGTCCGACGTCATAAAGGGACCAAGTAATTTGATTGGACAAGAGGCGTTCCTTGAACGCTGATCAGATTCCAGAGCGGATTTACGAACGCAGCCTTGTTGTTGTGGATTCCCAGCTTCACGTGTAGTGAGCAAACAACGGATTCTTTTTCTTTCGCATTATCAACCTATCATTGCGCTTTAGAGTAAAACAAAGCCCGCAACTGTCGCGTCTATCTTTTCATGGCAACTCTACATTGTGATTTACAAGAGATATTAAGTAAGATATTAAGTAATATTATTACTTGTTAACAGTGATCCAGTATATAGGTTTGCTTCTCTGTCCACTTTATCCAAGCTAGACCCCCTGTATCATTCGGTTCTAAGATACATCACCAATAGTGCCTTCAGGACCCATCACTGTACACTGTATAGTCTGGTTGGATGGCCATCTCTTTCTGTCAGAAGGCTCCAACACTGGTACACTCTTGTGTTTAAAATCATCTCTGGCTTCTTACCGAATTATCTGGGCCTGAAGTTCATCCCTATACCGAGTGGCTCGGGTCTCAGGTCTCGTAGATGGCTACAATACAAGGTGCCACTTATCATGAACAATGTTGGAAGGGCAAGCTTGTCTTATTATGGCCCTTGGTCTTGGAATGACCTACAGACTACTTTTAAATTAGAGGCCCTTATTTCCATAAGTATCTTCAAGCGTAGATTAAAGGATGTGGTCACCGCTCGCTGTACCTGCTGTACCTGCTGTACCCCTACCATTGTTTGTCTATTGTATTGTTGCCACTGTCTTATGTCCTGTCTTGTTATCTGAACTGTTTTTTAAGCTACTATTTTGACCCTGTCTTGGCCAGGTCTCTCTTGTAAAAGAGGTTTTAATCTCAATGTGACTTCCTGGTAAAATAAAGGTATTAAAAAATAAATAAATTAAAAAATAAAAAAAATGCAATTGATCCGCGGTACACACGCGTTCCGAACCGTGGAGGGCGATCCGAACGGATCACGGAATTTCCGTGATCCGTTACACCCCTACCAGCAGTGCCACAGCCTGAGCCTTCTGGCAGGAAACCAAAACGTAGGAAATACGATGAAGCGTTTATCAATTTACCGTATTTTCTGGACTATGAGTCACACTTTTTTTCATGGTTTGGCTGGTCCTGCGACTTATAGTCAGGTGCGACTTATATATCAAAATATATATTATTTCATACTGACTGACATGAACCAAGGAGTAAACATTACCGTCTACAGCCACGAGAGGGCGCTCTGGGCTTGTGACAAATATATGCCTCTCCGGTACCACTGAAGAAATGAACTGGAGCTTGGTGAACTTGCTTACCGGTAACTTGCTTGTTGGACTCGCTGGCTTGTTATGTTAATTTAGCCTATTCAGCCTCCCAGGTATGTTCTTTATGCTATTGTGTAGCTGAATAACTGTTAATGTGTTACGTTAACATACCGGACACCTATTCAGCCTGTTGTTCTGTGTGCCATTGTGTAGTTGAATAACTTGCCTAAATGTCTGTTCTTGGTCTTGGATTTTGTGAAATAAATTTCAAAATAAATGCGACTTATAGGTGTTGTTTTCCTCTTCATGACACATTGTTTGACTGATGCGACTTATACTCCGGAAAATACGGTAGGATTTACCTGAGTATAGGTTCAAACGACATCCCACCACCGCAATGTCTCATTTGCAAAGAGGTGCTGGCTAATGACAGCATGAGACCCGCAAAACTTTGCCGCCATCTAGAAACTAAGCACAACGAGCTAGCATCCAAACCACCAGAGTTTTTCCAAAGGAAACTCGGAGCGTTACTAGGAGAAAAGCGGGTCATTCAACAATTCAGTCAAACTAATGTCAAGGCTACGGAGGCATCATATCGGGTGGCATTACGCATTGCCAAAGCAGGTAAGCTGCACACTATTGGGGAAACCTTAGTGCTGCCAGCTGCCAAGGAAATGTGTGCCATAATGATGGGAGAGACAGCAGCGGCTAAACTAGACCCTATCGCACAGACAGTACCGTGGCTCGCGTATAATTGACGCCTTCTGAAACATTTGATTAGAAACGATGAACTTCATGATGGTTGTCTTTTTTAGTTCAGTACAATGTTTTTGATAGCTAGCACAAGTTTGACAAATAAACACAAATATAATTATTTTCAATGGATTCAGTCTTGCTGTCTATTTTACTTTTTTGGGGGGAAGGGGGCGTGTGTATGTCACAATTCTCTTAGGGGAGGCTCACTGTCTTGGACTTTGAAAACTCCTGCTCTATGGTGTGTCTGTCTTGCACTGAACAGCACTAACACTTTAAGTATTAGTTGAGCTACAAGATATGAAATCTGTAGTTGCCTTATATACAAATCTAAACAAACTCTGAAATTCCTAATTTTGAATTCTCTCCCTTGCTCTACTGTCGGCTTTCCTAACTTTTGTGGCTCATACTAGTGACCAGTTCAGTGGCCTTGTGGTTGGAGTGTCCGCCCTGAGATTGGGAGGTTGTGAGTTTGATCCCCGGCCGAGTCATACCAAAGACTATTAAAAAAATGGTACCTGATGCCTCCCTGCTTGGCACTCAGCATTAAGGGTTGGATTGGGGGTAAGACCCTGCGACATACCGGCGTCATGTCCAGGGGGTGTACTTGTACATCAAGCCGCCTCACGCTACGGAAACAGGAGATAGAATCCTGCCACCTAAGGGCCATTAGGCTCAAGAACCATTGGTTCTCAAGGCTTACTTGCTTACTAGGGTTGGGTGGTATACATTTTTTGACACTGTTAAACTGTCCCCAAATTTTACTGTGGTATACGGTAGGGCTGGGTTAAAAAACTTGATTTCCCGATTCAAAATCGATCTTAATTTGAATGAGCGATTATCGATTAATAAATCCAGAGATCAATCTTTTATGGCTTTTCCTGCTTCAACCCACAACGAGATCTCTTGGTTATTTTTTGGGCACGCGGAGAATTAGATTATTGGCAAACAAGCGCCTTCTCCAGAGAGGCTTGTTTCGGATCTGCTTTTGCATGTCACGTCAGTGTACTAGAACCACGCTACGTTTTATCGACACGCAAACAGTTGAGTGAAGTGATAACCCCAAACATGTACACGAATGTGAAACATGACGTCGCAACTTGCTTATGTGTCACGTTATAATGCTTTGGTCCACATATCGGGATCTGAAAATCAATGACACATCACTAGTCTAACAAAGCTTGTTTTGTGAGCCTGCTAACAATGTAAAGTAGTGTTATAGTCAGGGGTGCACATAACTGGTGCGCCAGTGCGCATGCGTCGCCAAAATGCATGCTGCGCGGAAGATCAGCGGCATGAACGCGCTCTTGCGCACCAACAGCTGGGAGCGCTGGGAGAGGAATTTACTTCCTCAAAATCCACCTGCTGACTGCTGACTGCTGCATCACTGCAAGCCCCTAACGCCATCACAACGACCACGGCGACTCCCCTCACGAAAACATTCGGAAAGTATCGTAACTTGTACTTTCATTCCGCGTATCGCGTATCGCACGGTTATCACGCCGACACGTGACAATTCAGTCCCGAACGACTCGTCGCTAAAAGGAAAAACAACACCAAGGAACTTCACGTTTCTTTTCTCTGAAGCTTTCAAACGTTCAGACGTTTGTTTTACAGCTTCATTATCGCACCTAGACCCCTGACCCAGGGAATATGGTTGGGAATTATATTAGACTTAGATTGCACAATCAAAATAATGAGCTATTTAAAGTGATAGCCTACAACATCCTCTACCATGGTTGAAATTGAGGACAGTGATAACTTACAGCAGTCAAGAGAGCAGTGATGATGATGATTAAGCTTGTAGCATAAATAAATGCTTAGGCTGTAACTTTTTGTTGAAAAGTTGATTTCAGTGTTTACAGAACAGAGCAGTGCTTAAAGAGATGTCAGTTGATTTCATTGTGTTTAAAGAACAGACATTCAGTTAGTGCTTAAAGAGATGTCAGTTGATTTCATTGTGTTTAAAGGAGTCTGACAGACTTTCATGCTTAAAGAGCAGTCATTTGATTTGGCATTTGTTTCTTTTGTTTTGCACACAATCATTTGTTCGTTCATCTTTATTTATGAATAAATGTCGTTTTGCTAATATAAGTTATCCATGTATCCCTTTTTTATCCATCCTGTGGGACGGGTCGTGACTCGCGAGCTCGGGGAGCACCAAGCAGCATCCCTAGGTGCTCCTCTGAGCACTGGCCCCAAAAAGTTATGTGCACCCCTGGTTATAGTTAACTAGGTAGCAGTGGGGATTACTCACCGAATCCATTTCCTTGCATTATTTTGGCTTGACTAGCGAGTTTGTATTGTGATTCTCAACAACGTTGAAACGTAGTTCTGTGTTTCAAAAGAAAAGTCAGAACATTTTGATTGGTTGCCGATATGAAGACCAAAGCATTAGAACGTGTCACATATGGTCCGCGGTGTGCAGTGGATTGCACATTGCTATTCATAGTTTGCACGTGTCGTCACGGCATAATGGGAACGCCCACCTGACGGGCAAAACAAATCTTTCTTCCGCTGCCTGCCAGCTATTCTATCAGGTTTTTACCAAGTAATTAGTTGTTTGACAAAATGCTGGATAGTTGCTGTGCAATCGGGTGCACTAATCGACGAGGAGATGACCCTGGGTTGTGCTTCTACAGAATTCCGTCAGAAAAATAATTTGTGCTATTAGACGTGCCTCAGTCCCTGTGGAGGGCAAACCATCAAAGTACACACGTCTCTGCAGCGAACATTTCAAAGATAAGCTCAAGTAAACACTGATTATTTTAATTATTTACGTAGCCACTTTACTCTATTATACTGAGCCAATTACCACTATTGCACTATTGTCATTGTTCATATTGTATTCCACCCCTGTACATTGTACCGCACATTTCAAATCTTTAATCTAGTATTTTTGGTATATATAGTTATTTTTTATCTTGTCGTATCATATTGTTATTTATTGTTTTTGTTTGCTATGCACCGAGGATGAGAGGGAAATGCAATTTCAGCCCTCTATGTCTGTACATATATTGGATTGACAATAAAGCTGACTTTGACTTTGACTAGTTATTCTATTTTTAGTCATTATCTTTGCTTATAAAACGGATGGGTGAAATCAAGCAATCTGATTGGTTCATAGCCGTGGTATATTGAGCGTATACCACAGCTACGATTAGTAGAGCCTCATCACAGTTCGAAATGAATACGCCTGTTTCACGGTCAACATTCCAAATATAACAGACTTTTAATTCAATCGCAAGGACATTTTATCAACTTAAAAATAAATAAAAATAAAAATCCTACCCAAAGTAACCATGTAGATTCCCAATATGTGGTCTGTTTATCAAAATAAAGCCTGTTTGAAAATGTGTCGAGACGTTTTCGGAGTGCCCTGCCTGCGTCCATTACAGCCGCGCGTTGACAGTTTTTTTAGTGGGTGTACAATCAACGGAGACATCCAAATTAATGTAAATAAATAGATGCAAATAATGAAATTGTGTAAATAAATGCTAAATTCCTATGAAATCTACAATGCTAGTAGCCTAGGTTAATGAAAAAGAATGTTAGTGTTGTTGCTTAGCGACCAACTGCAATAAGAGGAACTATTTTATTTGAGGGGAACTATTTAAGATGATTAATTACGAATAAAAACTATTTGAATTTGAGTGTGCTTTTCTAATTCATATTGACAGTGTTGGTAACCGTTTTATAAAAGCAATAGCTCACTTCAGGCCAGTGGTATATGCTTATTATATCACAGCTAAGGGGGTTGCCGTCCCTCCGCTTCGCGTCGGGCCGAACAACGCCCCTTAGCTGTGATATAATAAGCATATACCACGGCCTGTCGTGAGCTATTGCTTAAATAATCGTTCTGACATGGTTTGTTTATATGGACGCTACCAGCTTGGAGTTGGTTGTGTCCGTCCTTTAGCTAGCTAGCTAGCTAACATTAGCATTATTGACTCATCCAGATCGAAAAAACAGATAACTGTCTGTACTTTTGTACGCTTTCATCCTGGCAGCAGTGTGAGGGGAAGGATTCTCCCCAAGATGTATGTAAACATCACCGAACTGGAGCTCTGGCAGCGACTTCGCTGTTTTTAGTGATTGAAATACTGCGGTGGGTGCTGTATATGGATCGCAAGTGTCCAAAATGTGTAGTTTGTTCACATATCTTTGTTTTTCTTCTTTTGAGAGGTGATCTGGGCAGGGCTCTGCGCCAGTCACGTGACTGCAACCTATGAATTGCACATTGGCTGTTTTGCGCACACGCTCAACTTAACCTCACAAGCGGCTCTCAAATCCCAGCTGCAGAAAAGAAAGCACTGTTTGTAGTGTCTGATTTTGCACAACATGTGTTGGTCAATGCTGGTCATGGTCATTTATGATCCAATAACATAAGAATAAAATAAAACAACAATAAGAAGTTTTCGCTAACCTGTGCTAAAACACTTTCCGCTAACAGCACTGAAAATTCTGCTAAGAATAGCCTACTTTAAAATAGCCTACTTTCACGACAAATTAGACTATGCCGGCCCGCGACTACAGCGGTCTATGTATGGGAAACACTGCCAACACTCACCCGAGTACAACGCACAGAACGTGTTACGGCAGACGAGTGCTGTGATTCGCGTATCCTTCACGTGTCACGTGATTATGAACGCTTCTAGTTAGTATTTTTTAGTTAGTCCGTTAGTTAGTATTTTTTGATAGGTTATTTATTTTACAAATTAAATTGTTGACAAAAAGTTCTGTCATCACTTTCATAGCGTCTTCAACCACACAGACAGTGCTGGACAAACACTCGCGTTAATTATATATATGCGCACATTGCGCAGAAGAATGTTTTTTCATGACGGTATTGAAACAGACACCGTTGCTATTTTCAAATACTGCGGTATACCCTATTACTGCCCAACTCATACACGGCGAAAGTAATAACTATAACGAATACTTACTACTTAGCCCATGCTTTGGGCTAGCTCGATCAGAAAACGATACATTAACCATATTAATAATAATTTATCATCTTTTATTTTATTTAAACTGAAGTGGGATATCCGTTAAATAATTAATCAAGTTTGTTTGGCCTTATGCACAATCATTGTGAGAAAATAAAGAACTTGTCAACAATCAACAGCAAATGTGTGTGCCTTTCTAAGTACATATTTTTATTTTTATTTTATTTTTTCAGATTTTATCCCCTTTTTCACCCAATTTGGTAGCCAATTGAACCCAACCTAGCATCCAATTATCCCCTGCCTATTGCGTAGGATCCGCCGCACGACCCCGTGGCCGGCAGTCCCAGAGGAGGCCGCCAGGCAGACTAGCTGACTGGCTCCTCGAGCCCAGCACCGTTATTCCGGCACCCCGGGGGCGCTGTTGCGCGACGGATCCTCGTCCGGAACTATTCCTATACCGCCCTCGGGAGCGGCCGCTCAATATGCCGCTCCCTGTGTGTGCCCCGGTCATATCCGGATCTGGCGAGCTGGGATTCGATCCCAGTCTCCGGTGGGCAGCTTGCACTAGTGGCTAGTGCTTAGACCGCTACACCACCGCGGGGCTATAAGAACACTTTTAATAGATTTTAAGACCTATTGAGCAAGTATTGGTATTAGACTCCCATTCATTGATTATTTTCATTAGCAATGCTGGGTGATCTGTTCTGTTGCATATAGAACAATGATAATGTAAGTTAGCCTACTTTATCAATTCTTGATTCATTTCCATTGCTTCTCAACACAATACTAGATATAATAGCATAAATAACAGAATAAACTCACACACTTACTTACACTGCATAGCCTACATACTGAGATATGGCGCACACACACACACACACACCTCTCACAAGAGGGCCACACACACACACACACACACGTACAGCTACACACACACGCTATATTTACTAAAACACACACACCGTTGCTACCACTGCAAGTTTGAAGAAATTATAACTTCACATGCCTACAGTCGAATCGCCTCCTACGGCGATTATCATTTATCATATCGTGGCCTCTTGTCTTATCATTTCACATGGCAACATATCAGGGTTTTGGGCGCAGCTTAACGTTGTAAATTTATTTTTATTAGAATGCTCGTCCATTAACCAATGTCACACGAGCAATAAGTGCAAGTTTTGATGTTGTCTCTCATCTGCACGCGTCGTATTCCCACGCAGTGGGTCTGGCGACAATAATACATTTTCCGGTCTGACTTTTTAAATAAAAATAAAATCGATTCTATGCAAGTCTAAAGCACACAGAAGCCATTAAAAATGTTTATTTTTAAAGTCTCGCCCTGTGTCTGATCCTGATGTTATAGAAGCAGCGTAGCAGCATGGTAGAAGCGAGGTAAAGGGGGACGCGAGACAGTCTAGGGCTGCGTTCGTAAATTCGCTCTGAGAGCGCCGGAGCGCACACTGGGCTCAACGTCATAAAGGGACCAAGTAATTTGATTGGACAAGAGGCATTCCATGAGTGCTGGTCAGATTTCCAGAGCGAATTTACGAACGCAGCCTAGAACTACACCACTCACCGACTCGTTGTTTTTTTGTTGTAAAGTACCCACTCAATATAATAAACAACAGTTTAACGATCACTAAATACTTTATGGATTGGATTCACCATTCTCGTTTGCCATAGACTACTGTTTGGTAAGGCTTTTGTAAATACTTTTGTTTTGGGACGTGTTTGTGTTTGGGGCTGTATGACAAAAAAATACCGCTTCTCTTGAAATCACTCTCCAGCTCCTATGACGCTTTGAGGTCAATGCATAATTTGTTTTGGTGAACTACCGTAATAACCCTAAATGGTTAGAGAGTGCAACGTATCTGCTTTCAGAAACTGTTGGATTTTTTTCGATTGCACATATAGTTCAAGAATTACGATAGTTTGAACGAACCCTGTAAAATCCTGTTGAGAAGTTATCGCAACATAGAAATAACGTTTTCCCCACAATAAAATAACTTAAAAGATCGGCTTTTGCGATCGGCCATTTTTGCAGATCACCGATCGAGTCATTTGGAGTGAAATCGGCCGATTTAAATCGGTGGCCGATAAATCGGAGCATCCCTAGATATAAATACTAGATGTTGGGAACACGATGAGGACTGAATGTAGTGAGTGAGTGAGTGAGGGACTGAGAGAAAGAAAGAGCATGATTATTATTGTTGTTTTTTTATGTCCTATGCACTAACCTCACCAAGTTACCGGTAATTTCCTGTATGTACAAATATACTTGGCAATAACAATAATTCTGATTCTGATTGTTTGCTTTTGAGTGTGTATTTGCACAGGCTTTGTCTGATGGCTTTCTTATCGTGGCCTACTTCTCTAACACATACATGCTGCAACCTGAACCAAGGGGATTAGTCACCATCAAGACTGAGACACACAATTGCTTGGTCTAGTAGGTTTAGCTCAAACACTCCTCCAGGAAGGAGAGGTAAGAACCCAGAAGAACCACACAGACTACCACACTATACATTAACTCTAAACTGGTCTAAGTTCCATCTATGAGAATTGAATGTTCAGTCAATATCAGTCATCTGAAAGCTCCAGATGAAGATAAAGAATGAAAAAAGCGATAACAAACTGAGGGTGGACTGATATGAACATTTCCTTTCACGTTGATGTCAAGGCCAACAACAGGAAGGCAGGCTTGTCTAAAGCCATCTCCCAGACAAAGAGGAAGTGGAGGCCAAGACCTTCAGCAGGCCCACACACAGACTGAACAACTTCGCTGCATTACACATAACACACCGAAAAGAAAACCTGAAACAACGGCATTAGTCACTCCAAGTCACTCAAAGTATTGAGTTACATAATGCTGTTGGCCCTAGACGTGATCATGATTATCAGATGACTTGCTGAAAATGCAAACCATGCCGTCACACACCCCCCCCAAAAAAATAACACACATACAGTGTATTCACCACAACAGAGATGAGGCCTACCGCAGCATTGATGTCTTACTTGAAATGCTTTACTCTATCCTCCCATAGCTATGGTTCACTGAAAAGAACATCCTTAAGGCTACCAGCTAGAGAGCAGCAGCCCAGCCGTGTAGTGACAGTAGCCTAATGAGTAGAGAAAACCTCACTGGCTGAGGAAATGCTAATGTGTTCTATCTGTATATGTTCTATCTGTATATGTTATAGCTGTTAGAATGACAATGAGGTATAGTGTATGCCAGTATCAATTTGCCTCCTTATATTAGCTGAAATTAGGTCATACCCCTTGTGTGGGGTGAATCTATTCTTTGTGTGTGTGTGTGTGTGTGTGTGTGTGTGTGTGTGTGTGTGTGTGTGTGTGTGTGTGTGTGTGTGTGTGTGTGTGTGCGTGTGTGTGTGTGTGTACTGACCCATGGCACTGAGCCAGACGGCTTTGTAGTCTTGTGAGGAAGCTGATCTTGGAGATCTGAAGCATTGCTTGTGTCTGTATCCGGGCTACTGAACCCTACCATGAACACACACCTGCTTTCCCTTTCCCTTTCCCAGCGCTCCGTTAGCCCCCCCAGCCAACAGCAATGCCATAAGCTGATCAGACTCAGCCATTGGCCCAGCTCAAAACACTGGCCCAATGATCAAATGAAGGGCCCACAACCAGAGCAGTGCACCATCCACCAAGCAGAGAGTGAGCCGGAGCTCTCCAGTAAAGCAGCTTAGCAGCTAGGACTACTGTCTTTCTGTCACATGGGGTCACACACACACACACACACACAGACACAGACACAGACAGACAGACAGACACAGACACTCCATTCAGAAGTGAGTCAACATATTTGGCAGTGTCAGTCAGTAGAACGACTCAGACGAGCAACAGGCTAATGGACACAGGCCTGTGAATCATCCATTGTCCTCCTGCCTCTCAGTGAAGGTTTACCTGACAGTCAACGCCAAGTCATAGAGCAGCCTACACTATTGTCAATTCAATAATGCCTTGAGAGACTATTGATTCCAGTCTGAATGAAACCAAGGAGAGGGCTAAGGAGAGAGATATCCATTCATTTGATCTAATCCTGCTCTCTACTTAGCAAACACAGTTTGGCAGAGCTCGGTCTCTCTTCATAGGCTGGGGGGAAGGGGCATACTGACATGAAAACCTTGATCTTGTCATATGTAATCTATGCTGCCTGGTCCTTTCGTGACGCAACACGTCAGAACCTATTCCCTTATCTCCCCTGCATCTCTGCTGCCCTGAAGAGAACAGGAACACCATCTAATGACCCCTCTAGGGGAATAGTCTCTGGACATGTTCTAGAGCACTTTCTGAACTAGTCACTAAGATTTTCTCATGTTAGCGATAAACTAAACTCAAAACAACGCATGGCTCACTTGATGTAGTTTTTTGCTAAAAAGGCTACCTCTACTAATGCCATTAAGAGTTTTGTCTTTCGTGGTGCGATCAGGGATCACAGATGGTCTGAACCTATTGCAGACAGAGAGTCCTTTGCCCATTAGAAGATGATTTTTTTGGCCATTTAAAATCTAAAACAAGTAAATGTTTGTCTCCTCAGCTTCCCACTTTCCCCAAAGTGGTGTGTGTATAGTCTATTTTAGCAGGCTGACATTCAGGATTTAACCTGCATTTCATTTTTAGGAGACCCACAAAGGCAATTACAAGTCAACTGCGGATTCAAACTACTGCTGCTACCTATTGTCATCAGGCAGTGTCATGAGCCGTTAACCAAACAGGGGAGGAGGCATAGCGAGGCTTATCCTTCTATCCAGATGAAGCCACCCTCTTTTCCTTTGTTGCGTGGGATGTCACTTTGATGCTATGCTATTGTAGCCTACTTTCAGATCCTACCAGAGGGCTATCCTTTGCAAATGAACTGGGAATTGTCAAAAACTGATATTTCCAGACTAATACTCTACAGACTTGATGAAGATGAGCTGTTAAGCTATTAGCTGTTATGCCCTCCGACAGTTGTCAGGACATCAGATCTTCATAGCCTAACAGCCTAACCTAGGGTGCATAGCCGGTGCATAGCCACAGCATAGCCTAGGTCCTACAGTACAGCAGGTAATATACACTTGATCCAAAAACTATGTCTCAATACAACCAAGGAGGTTGAACTAAAGTTTCTTCTGTTTTCTACTCTTAACTCTGTCTATGTGTATACTTGGCAAGGACATTCGATCCTTGACACACTTGTTGAGGGCTTCTTTTGAGAAGTAGGACAGGGGTCATGGCGATATTTATGTCCAAATAAAGCTTGGAATAGCTGAAAGTGGAATGCTGTGTCAACAGCTGCAGAACTAAACCTGTACAGCAGACAGAGCGTGTGTAATGCACATCAATCTCTAATCTCAGACTGCTGTCTGCTTGTCGACATTTTTGAGAAAATCAAGCTATTTTGTCTTTTTGTCAATTAGCTATTTAGCGTTAGACTAGGGATACGAGTGAGGTAAAAGTTAGGGGTATGGGATCATTTTAAGAGAGAGCTGAACTTCCTGTGCAGCACCATGGCCAACAATAGCATAGTGGCAATCTTAGTGATGGGGTAGAAGGTGTGAACAGAAACAAACCCATGAAGTTAATTAGATTAGATAAGATTCAACGTTATTGTCATTGCAAAGTACCAGACAACGAAATGCAGTTTAGCATCTAACCAGAAGTGCAAATAGTGACAGTGCAAAACAAGATAATGACAAGTGAAAGGTAGGTTAATATTGTAGTTTTTCCCTTAAAGCAATACAGGATTATTTACATCTTTACAATTTCTTAACCCTAACCCTGTGTTGACTGGTTCATGATATCATGTTAATCGATTTCTTATCTCATTAGACAACACAGTACTTAATTTAAGGCCAACAAACTTTTACAAAATAAGCTTTTGGTCATGGTAGGGGGGTAAGTTCTTGACATTTCTTTTATATTTCATGGCCCCTTTTTTGGCTTGTGAACAGAACACTCATTTTTAGAAACAGTGTCTTAAAGAAATGTACAAAAAACCTGTATGTATTACCCCTTTACATTCAGTCAAATAATATAAATCATGACTATGTATGCATGCATGTTGCTATGCATGCATGTTGCTATGCATGCATTTCAGCCTACAATGAGCTGAGCAGCATATGACCCAAATGAATGGGTTTAAGAGAATGGGCTGAATATAGAGTCTAGAATGAGTATAATTCCCTAAACATGCTACTTTATTCATAAAGGAATTAACTGGAATTACCACTGAAAGCAGATGATTACTCTGGGCCACCCAAATAACCCCAAACTGAAACCCACTGGGGCTCAGAGGGTCTGTGCTGAACTATGGCAGAGTCAGCATGTTCCTCCACCTAGCCTGGTCACACACATGGAGCTGCCACAGCTCAATCCTAATCAGAGGTCTTTACACTTTGAGGTGAGGAGTTCACCCACAATGAGCAGGCCATATAGAGAGCACAATGACCCCAAACAGCAGCAGCATCAGCTCCATCATTCCACAGCATTGTGTCTGCGCTGTGCCCCTCTCCGCTCTGGAATTTTCCCAGCTTTTTTCATTCTCGTGTGCTCATGATCTCTAGTAACGTCACTAGCCTCAGCAGAAATTCCACCTCCGTTATGTAACGGGACGGAGGAATGCAGCTTGGACTGAACTTGGCTGCTCCACTGTCTGCTCTGGAGAATCGGTGAGAGAGACCCTGGTCAGATCACATCAAATGTAGGCTCAAATGTAAATGTAAGACAGCAGGGAAAAAAAAAGATTATAATGGTATATAATATATATATATAATGGTGTGTGGTGTGAGATTTTATTTGTAGGCCATATAGCCCAGCCCTACATTAAAGGCTCTCGCCAGCCAGGCTTTTTTTTTTTTTTTTTAAGATAGGCCTGCTCACCATTCATTCATGGAGCTATTTGGGAAAGTACCGCCAAATATAGCTAGGACCAATTCTATGTGGAAAGGTCGTTTGACTCTAGTCGTCAAACACCTTAATCATTGAGCAATACCATTGTCCAGCACCAGGATCTCATAACAGCAAAACCCCCCATTAAATTAACTAAATGTGGATCTTTAAAAACAGCTAGGACAGGGGGTGGCATGTTGGTGTCGAGGTACAAACTAAAGGCCTGTAGTAGAGACCATTCTGGAGCGTAGCCAACCCTGTTGCTGCTCAGAGCCGTGTGAATGACAGGAAACAGAGGAGAGGGAAAAAACACCACTTCTCCGGCAGGAGCGTATAAATAAATAGCCACTACATGACTACAAGAACTATTGTGGCTACTGACAGTTGGTGCTCACACACACACACACACACCCTAAAGTCGACTCCTAAGAGAAAACATAAAACAAGCATTTTGAGGCATGAGGTTGCAGTTCCTGAACACTACATGGAGGGTTGCACACAGTTCCCTTGCTGCATCACAACAGACACAAGGCTGCTGCTACTGGACCTGTCCTCCGCTAGTTTGTTAATGCTTGTGTCAGTGTGTTGTCTGGCTCTACCTGCTATAATGTGTGAGTGTGTGTGTGTGTGTGTGTGTGTGTGTGTGTGTGTGTGTGTGTGTGTGTGTGTGTGTGTGTGTGTGTCAGCAGCTGATGAGTAAGCAGATAGTTCCTGTAACCCCTCCAGGCTGAGCTGAAGGGATGCTGTGGGTAGGTGGGTTGGTGTTGATGAAAGTCATTACATAAGCAGAAAACACCTATGGGTGTGCAGTGAACTGTGAACAGTGAACTGCTGCTGTACGTGCTTCTGACTGAAGACAACCTCTATGTCTGGGAGTTTGATCTGGTGAGTGGAATGTAGAGGCTTAGCCATGTTCAGTGGCTCCTCTTAGGTATGCAGTGTAGCTCAGCACAGTGATGAATATTCATCAGCAGCAATTCACCCGTGAGTCATAGGCCAGGACTAGAGAGATGCACACAAGAAGGTGCACGAGAGAGAGAGACAGAGAGAGAGAGAGAGAGAGAGAGAGAGAGAGAGAGAGAGAGAGAGAGAGAAAAAAAGAGAGAAGGGAGGGAACCTTTACACTTCCGCACGGTCTGCTCTGAGATTTCCATGGACAAAGAGCAATCTTTTGTTCCCTTCCCCTCTCCCCTAATGAAGTGAGGCAGATGATGAGCCCTGGGCATTGGGTGATCAGTAGCCTAGCCAGGGCTTCCAGAAGGAAGGGCCTGGAGACACAACAGACTCAGAGAGACACAGCTCCCTCCCACCATCTAGCACTATTACAGCAACACGTGCTAATGTGGCACCCCTGCTAGCCTCTTACATAACTACCACTCCATGACCACACAGTCAGGCTATATCAAAATCTCTGCAATCTATACACATAGAGACACAGTGGACCAACAATGGCAACGTTGTGGCAACTGACGTTTGCACTTGATGCTCAGCACCACTCACAATGATGCTCTTTATGGGAAACCTACAATATATCCAACCACAATAAACAAACACAGCCTGGAACTAATAGATATATTCCGTCAGTTTCCCTATTCAACAACTGGTCTTAAATCCTTGATGTATATACATATCTGTCAGTATGATATAACTCATTCTACTCCTTTTATGAGTTTCATCACAAAGAGGGGCCCTTGTACAGTCAGTCTGTGAGACAAATGCTGAATGCAACACATACCTAATCCCCTAGGAACCAACGCTCTCATTCAAATAGGCCGATCATTAATTAAGAGTGGAAAAAGGCACTTCTAACACGTGCCTTAGTATTGGAGTGGCAAATCACCCACCTGGATCTGCTTGGAGCAACAGACCAGTGTTTCCCCTACCATTGCCTTGGGGGGGCGGGCCGCCCTCCCAACGAAACCCCCCGCCCCCCCAAGAAAGAGGAATTATTACGGACGTAGACACCAAACATCTGACAAGCAGGTCCATGCCACCCCCCCAAGGCAGCAAACCTAGGGGAAACACTGCAGACTATCCAGTCAACAGAGACTATCTAGTCAACAGACTATCCAGTCAACAGATTATCCAGTCAACAGACTATCCAGTCAACAGAGACTATCCAGTCAACTTGCTGTACAGAGGCTTCTTCCTAATCCAAGGCATCCCTGGAAAGGGATACTGGCAAAAGCTTCCTGTGGTGGTGTTGTGATAGCCTGAAAGTGCCTACATTTTTTATCAGTCTAAAAGTAACTGAAGGGTGTATGAAAATGGCCCAATCAGAAGGGATTGCGTCGGCTATAGAGCATACAGGTTGCTTTTAAGCTATCACATGAGAGCATCGACTGCATGTAAAGGGCACATTCAGGATGCAAGATCACTTTGCTTGCTATATGTAGAGAGGCTAGAGAGAGGAGAGGCTAGAGAGAGAGGCTAGAGAGGCTAGAGAGAGGAGAGGCTAGAGAGAGGAGAGTGTAAAGAGAGGAGAGTGTAGAGAGAGGAGAGTGTAAAGAGAGGAGAGTGTAGAGAGAGGAGAGTGTAAAGAGAGGAGAGTGTAGAGAGAGGGGAGTGTAGAGAGAGGAGAGTGTAGAGAGAGGAGAGTGTAGAGAGAGGAGAGAGAGGAGAGTGTAGAGAGAGGAGAGTGTAGAGAGAGGAGAGAGGAGAGAGAGGAGAGTGTAAAGAGAGGAGAGTGTAGAGAGAGGAGAGAGTAGAGAGGCTAGAGAGAGGGGAGTGTAGAGAGAGGAGAGTGTAGAGAGAGGAGAGTGTAGAGAGAAGAGAGAGGAGAGAGAGGAGAGTGTAAAGAGAGGAGAGTGTAAAGAGAGGAGAGTGTAGAGAGAGGAGAGTGTAGAGAGGCTAGAGAGAGGGGAGTGTAGAGAGAGGAGAGTGTAGAGAGAGGAGAGTGTAAAGAGAGGAGAGTGTAGAGAGAGGAGAGTGTAGAGAGAGGAGAGTGTAAAGAGAGGAGAGAGTAAAGAGAGGAGAGTGTAGAGAGAGGAGAGTGTAGAGAGAGGGGAGTGTAGAGAGAGGAGAGTGTAGAGAGAGGAGAGTGTAGAGAGAGGAGAGTGTAAAGAGAGGAGAGTGTAGAGAGAGGAGAGGCTAGAGAGAGGAGAGTGTAAAGAGAGGAGAGAGTAAAGAGAGGAGAGTGTAGAGAGAGGAGAGAGGAGAGAGAGGAGAGTGTAAAGAGAGGAGAGTGTAGAGAGAGGAGAGAGAGGAGAGTGTAAAGAGAGGAGAGTGTAAAGAGAGGAGAGTGTAGAGAGAGGAGAGTGTAGAGAGAGGAGAGAGAGGAGAGTGTAGAGAGAGGAGAGTGTAAAGAGAGGAGAGTGTAGAGAGAGGAGAGTGTAAAGAGAGGAGAGTGTAGAGAGAGGAGAGTGTAGAGAGAGGAGAGAGAGGAGAGTGTAAAGAGGAGAGTGTAGAGAGAGGAGAGTGTAAAGAGAGGAGAGTGTAGAGAGAGGAGAGTGTAGAGAGAGGAGAGTGTAGAGAGAGGAGAGTGTAGAGAGAGGAGAGTGTAAAGAGAGGAGAGTGTAGAGAGAGGAGAGTGTAGAGAGAGGAGAGTGTAGAGAGAGGAGAGTGTAGAGAGAGGAGAGTGTAGAGAGAGGAGAGTGTAGAGAGAGGGGAGTGTAGAGAGGAGAGTGTAAAGAGAGGAGAGTGTAGAGAGAGGAGAGTGTAGAAAGAGGAGAGTGTAGAGAGAGGAGAGTGTAGAGAGAGGGGAGTGTAGAGAGAGGAGAGTGTAAAGAGAGGAGAGAGAGGAGAGTGTAGAGAGAGGAGAGTGTAGAGAGAGGGGAGTGTAGAGAGAGGAGAGTGTAGAGAGAGGAGAGTGTAGAGAGAGGAGAGTGTAGAGAGAGGAGAGTGTAAAGAGAGGAGAGAGGAGAGAGAGGAGAGTGTAGAGAGAGGAGAGTGTAGAGAGAGGAGAGAGTAGAGAGAGGAGAGTGTAGAGAGAGGGGAGTGTAGAGAGAGGAGAGTGTAAAGAGAGGAGAGTGTAGAGAGAGGAGAGTGTAAAGAGAGGAGAGTGTAGAGAGAGGAGAGAGTAGAGAGAGGAGAGTGTAGAGAGAGGGGAGTGTAGAGAGAGGAGAGTGTAGAGAGAGGGGAGTGTAGAGAGAGGAGAGTGTAAAGAGAGGAGAGAGAGGAGAGTGTAGAGAGAGGGGAGTGTAGAGAGAGGAGAGTGTAGAGAGAGGAGAGTGTAAAGAGAGGAGAGAGGAGAGTGTAGAGAGAGGAGAGTGTAGAGAGAGGAGAGTGTAGAGAGAGGAGAGTGTAGAGAGAGGAGAGTGTAAAGAGAGGAGAGTGTAGAGAGAGGAGAGTGTAGAGAGAGGGGAGTGTAGAGAGAGGAGAGTGTAGAGAGAGGAGAGTGTAAAGAGAGGAGAGTGTAGAGAGAGGAGAGAGGAGAGTGTAGAGAGAGGAGAGTGTAGAGAGAGGAGAGTGTAGAGAGAGGAGAGTGTAGAGAGAGGAGAGTGTAGAGAGAGGAGAGTGTAGAGAGAGGAGAGTGTAGAGAGAGGAGAGTGTAGAGAGAGGGGAGTGTAGAGAGAGGAGAGTGTAAAGAGAGGAGAGTGTAGAGAGAGGAGAGTGTAGAGAGAGGAGAGTGTAAAGAGAGGAGAGAGAGTGTAAAGAGAGGAGAGTGTAGAGAGAGGAGAGTGTAGAGAGAGGAGAGTGTAGAGAGAGGAGAGTGTAGAGAGAGGGGAGTGTAGAGAGAGGAGAGTGTAGAGAGAGGGGAGTGTAGAGAGAGGAGAGTGTAGAGAGAGGAGAGTGTAGAGAGAGGAGAGTGTAGAGAGAGGAGAGTGTAGAGAGAGGAGAGTGTAAGAGAGGAGAGTGTAGAGAGAGGAGAGTGTAGAGAGAGGAGAGTGTAGAGAGAGGAGAGTGTAGAGAGAGGAGAGTGTAGAGAGAGGAGAGTGTAGAGAGAGGAGAGTGTAGAGAGAGGAGAGTGTAGAGAGAGGAGAGTGTAGAGAGAGGAGAGTGTAGAGAGAGGAGAGTGTAGAGAGAGGAGAGTGTAGAGAGAGGAGAGTGTAGAGAGAGGAGGAGTGTAGAGAGAGGAGAGTGTAGAGAGAGGAGAGTGTAGAGAGAGGAGAGTGTAGAGAGAGGAGAGTGTAGAGAGAGGAGAGTGTAGAGAGAGGAGAGTGTAGAGAGAGGAGAGAGTGTAGAGAGAGGAGAGTGTAGAGAGAGGAGAGTGTAGAGAGAGGAGAGTGTAGAGAGAGGAGAGTGTAGAGAGAGGAGAGTGTAGAGAGAGGAGAGTGTAGAGAGAGGAGAGTGTAGAGAGAGGAGAGTGTAGAGAGAGGAGAGTGTAGAGCAGACTTGACGTCCGCTCGTTATAAGTAACTTGCAAATGTTTTTCCCATTTTTTGGCCTTGTTTGTTCTGAAATCAGATGCTGCCTGCTGATGTTTGACTGTGTATGTGTTGCCATGAATCAACACATTTGACTCAAAAGAGTCAGAATTAGTCCCAATGAAAAATATGCTGCTTTTCACCCTCTGTGATTGGCAGTGGCTGAGGATTCTCAAAGCTGCAGAGTGAGGGTCTGGCTACACCAAGACCAATCTGATCTCTAGCCACACAAGCGTTTTCACACCGTCACGCAAAAGAATCTCTGGCCACATGGAATCGTGTTTTACAGGATCATTCAAGTACACTGGGCATGCGTGTGCTGGTAGACCCGGGAAATTATTAAAGTATAATTGAGACAGTACCATAAAATAATAGAAATTCATTAATTTTCATTCATTCGGTAGTATTGTCAACTCCCGGTCAATCTCCTCTCCACTTACATTACGTCTGCATCCAAGATATGACATGTATACGTTATTAATCTGTGTAACTTTGTAGGTTGTAGGTTGGATGAAAAGAGCCGATGCATAATAAACTTTATGATAATTGTTGAAGTTTCAGATTCAGATTCAGATAACGTTTATTGCCATTATGCTTGACACATATAGGAATTTGTTTTGGCATTTACAGAAGGTGCACTTGTGCTTTTTTCACATATACACATGAACAAAACAAGTACAAATACAAATGCAAAAACAGGCAAAGACAGGACAACACAGGACAGACAGTGCATGGATAGTGCTGTATATAAAGTGCAGTGCAGAGTTATTCAAGGTCCAGTGCATGTTCAGTCCTGGGCAGACTTGGAGGCGGGGGGGAGGGGGAAGCCAGAGTCATTTAGCAGCCTGGCGGCTGAGGGGAAGAAACTGAGCCTGTGGCGGGCCTTTAATGTCTTAGGCAGCCGCAACCTTCTTCCAGAGGGAAGCAGGGTGAGGAGGCCGTGGCCGGGGTGGAAGGGGTCGGCCATGATCTTCCTTGCCCTCCTTAGAGCCCTGGTGTCATGCAGGGAGTTGAGGGAGGGCAAGGGACAGCCAATCACCCTCTCTGCTGAACGTATCACCCGCTGCAACTTGGCCTTGTCCTTGGTCGTTGCAGCAGGGAACCAGGTGATGATGGAGTGGGTGAGGATGGACTCTATGATGACCGTGTAAAACTGGACCATCGTGGACCTCGGCAGCCTGAATTTCCTCAGCTGCCGGAGGAAGAACATCCTCTTCTGGGCCTTCTTCGTGAGGGCCTCGGTGTTCCGCTCCCACTTAAGGTCCCGGGAGATGGTCATGCCTAGAAAGCGGCATGACTCCACGGAGGCCACCAGTGTACCTCCCAGCGTGATGGGAGGGGGCAGGGCTGCTTTCCTACGGAAGTCCACCACCATCTCCACTGTTTTTTGAGCATTGAGCTCCAGATTGTTAAAACTGCACCAGCTCTGCAGCCCCTCGATCTCACCCTTGTAGGCAGATTCGTCCCCCCTGGAGATGAGGCCCACCAGGGTGGTGTCGTCTGCAAACTTCAGGAGCTTGACCGAGGGGTGGCGGGAGACACAGCTGTTGGTGTATAGCAGGGGTCGGCAATTAGGTTTGGCCTCGGGCCAATTTTTTTTTGAGCCACTAGATGGCGGGCCCGAACATAATCAAAGGCTAATTTAAGTAATTGATTGTTAAAAAATGTGACACGTTCTAATGCTTTGACTTTTCTTTCGAAAAATTTACACATCGCTAGTCAACTAACACAGCTTGTTTTGTGAGCCTGCTAACAATGTAAAGTAGTTTTTTTGATTGATTGAAAACCTTTATTGTCCCCAATGGGGAAATTTTGTTGTCAAACAGCTCAGTTATGGCAGACAGAAAACATTCAATAAATTACATAAAACAGTGCAGGCTCAATAAGTAAAAAGTTCCAAGTTCCAAAGTTCCAGCTGCAGGTCTCCCCCACCCTGCAGGGCCTGGTTGTAGAGTAGTAGTGTTCTAGTTAACTAGGTAACAAGGTAAAGTAGTGTTCTAGTTAACTAGGTAACAATATAAAGTAGTGTTGTAGTTAACTAGGTAACAATGTAAAGTAGTGTTGTAGTTAACTAGGTAACAATGTAAAGTAGTGTTCTAGTTAACTAGGTAACAATGTAAAGTAGTGTTCTAGTTAACTAGGTAACAATGTAAAGTAGTGTTCTAGTTAACTAGGTAACAAGGTAAAGTAGTGTTGTAGTTAACTAGGTAACAATGTAAAGTAGTGTTCTAGTTAACTAGGTAACAATGTAAAGTAGTGTTGTAGTTAACTAGGTAACAATGTAAAGTAGTGTTGTAGTTAACTAGGTAACAATGTAAAGTAGTGTTCTAGTTAACTAGGTAACAATGTAAAGTAGTGTTCTAGTTAACTAGGTAACAATGTAAAGTAGTGTTCTAGTTAACTAGGTAACAATGTAAAGTAGTGTTGTAGTTAACTAGGTAACAATGTAAAGTAGTGTTCTAGTTAACTAGGTAACAATGTAAAGTAGTTTTCTAGTTAACTAGGTAACAATGTAAAGTAGTGTTGTAGTTAACTAGGTAACAATGTAAAGTAGTGTTGTAGTTAACTAGGTAACAATGTAAAGTAGTGTTCTAGTTAACTAGGTAACAATGTAAAGTAGTGTTCTCGTTAACTAGGTAACAATGTAAAGTAGTGTTCTAGTTAACTAGGTAACAATGTAAAGTAGTGTTCTAGTTAACTAGGTAACAATGTGAAGTAGTGTTCTAGTTAACTAGGTAACAATGTAAAGTAGTGTTCTCGTTAACTAGGTAACAATGTACAGTAGTGTTCTAGTTAACTAGGTAACAATGTAAAGTAGTGTTGTAGTTAACTAGGTAACAATGTAAAGTAGTGTTGTAGTTAACTAGGTAACAATGTAAAGTAGTGTTGTAGTTAACTAGGTAACAATGTAAAGTAGTGTTGTAGTTAACTAGGTAACAATGTAAAGTAGTGTTGTAGTTAACTAGGTAACAATGTAAAGTAGTGTTCTCGTTAACTAGGTAACAATGTAAAGTAGTGTTGTAGTTAACTAGGTAACAATGTAAAGTAGTGTTGTAGTTAACTAGGTAACAATGTAAAGTAGTGTTGTAGTTAACTAGGTAACAATGTAAAGTAGTGTTGTAGTTAACTAGGTAACAATGTAAAGTAGTGTTCTAGTTAACTAGGTAACAATGTAAAGTAGTGTTGTAGTTAACTAGGTAACAATGTAAAGTAGTGTTGTAGTTAACTAGGTAACAATGTAAAGTAGTGTTCTAGTTAACTAGGTAACAATGTAAAGTAGTGTTGTAGTTAACTAGGTAACAATGTAAAGTAGTGTTGTAGTTAACTAGGTAACAATGTAAAGTAGTGTTCTAGTTAACTAGGTAACAATGTAAAGTAGTGTTCTCGTTAACTAGGTAACAATGTAAAGTAGTGTTCTAGTTAACTAGGTAACAATGTAAAGTAGTGTTCTAGTTAACTAGGTAACAATGTGAAGTAGTGTTCTAGTTAACTAGGTAACAATGTAAAGTAGTGTTATAGTTAACTAGGTAACAATGTAAAGTAGTGTTCTATTTCACTAGGTAACAATGTAAAGTAGTGTTGTAGTTAACTAGGTAACAATGTAAAGTAGTGTTGTAGTTAACTAGGTAACAATGTAAAGTAGTGTTCTAGTTAACTAGGTAACAATGTAAAGTAGTGTTCTATTTCACTAGGTAACAATGTAAAGTAGTGTTGTAGTTAACTAGGTAACAATGTAAAGTAGTGTTGTAGTTAACTAGGTAACAATGTAAAGTAGTGTTGTAGTTAACTAGGTAACAATGTAAAGTAGTTTTCTAGTTAACTAGGTATCAATGTAAAGTAGTGTTGTAGTTAACTAGGTAACAATGTAAAGTAGTTTTCTAGTTAACTAGGTAACAATGTAAAGTAGTGTTGTAGTTAACTAGGTAACAATGTAAAGTAGTGTTGTAGTTAACTAGGTAACAATGTAAAGTAGTGTTCTAGTTAACTAGGTAGCAGTCCAATCCATTACGTTGCAGTATTTTGGCTTGACTAGCGAGTTTGTGTTGTGATTCTCAACAACGTTGAAACGTAGTTTCACCCTTTTCCATATTTTTGAATAATAAATGTGTGGACTGACGATGTAGCGCAGCCTAACTTATTCTAATAATTATTTAACATACTTTCATTCTGATAATGATTCCCCCCTCCTCCCAGACAAGGTCACATTATTATTGGATTGGTTGTTTGCGTGTCGGGTGAAGTTAGCGAAACATTGAACCTGCTAGCAAGAGAAACATAATGTCACTCTCCAAAGGTCTAAAGAGGAAAGTTGACAGAAAACAGGGCATTTAAAGAGGAATGGACAGCGAACTATACGTTCATCCTACCTGGTTTCATCAATGCAAAGCCGAGACTCACATTTTACGTGCTCACAATGAATGTTTTCAGATTCAGATTCAGATAACGTTTATTGCCATTATGCATACACATATAGGAATTTGCTTCGACATTACAGTAAGTGCGTTTATACTTTTTTCACGTGTCAAAAAACAGGACAACACAGGACAGACAACAGTGGATTGGATAGTGCAATATAAAGTGCAGTGCAGAGTTTTTTTACAGTGAGTCCAGTGCATATTCAGTCCTGGGCAGACTTGGGGGCGGGGGGGAGGGGGAAGCCAGAGTCATTTATCAGCCTGGCGGCTGAGGGGTAGAAACTGAGCCTGTGGCGGGCCTTCAGTGCCTTAGGCAGCCGCAACCTTCTTCCAGAGGGAAGCAGGGTGAGGAGGCCGTGGCCGGGGTGGAAGGGGTCTGCCATGATCTTCCTTGCCCTCCTCAGAGCCCTGGTGTCATGCAGGGAGTTGAGGGAGGGCAAGGGACAGCCGATCACCCTCTCTGCTGAACGTAACACCCGCTGCAACTTGTCCTTGTCCTTGGTCGTTGCAGCAGGGAACCAGGTGATGATGGAGTGGGTGAGGATGGACTCTATGATGGCCGTGTAAAACTGGACCCTTTCTATACATGCGAGTCGTCCTTTCGTCAATGAATGTGATAAAGACGCGCGAGAGGAATTGATTGATGCGAATTTGTGTTGTGATTAAAAACCTTGAGAACTGCCGGATTAAAGTGACATCCATATAAGCAAATACTGACCGATGGGAGATGCCACTTTTCACATTAAGTGAGTACCAAGCCTGTCGTTATTGTATTTAATAACCTAATTGTTGAATGAATGGCTCATTGTAATTATTATCCTTAATAGCGTGTTTGCTCTGTCGTTTCAGGAGCATATAGGCCTATGCACCACCACCCCTCGCATAATCAAGCGGATTATTTTTTTTATTTTTATTTTTTCGCCGATTTTGTTGTCAATGTTTTTCAGAATATTAAACTGAATTTGCTTTGTTACTGTTCATATGTGTGTTGCAGTCACATATACGTAAACATTACGTTTGAATTATTTACTGAGCTGGTGTTATTTTTTTCAAACCACACCGCATGTCGGCTATTTCAGCACCGTGACGCATTGTCCACCTACTTATGATTCACTATGAGAGGTTCAGGGTCAGTGCGCTTCGGTGCACCCCGCTGCCTGATTGTCTGTCCCTGTGTCATTCACTCTCAACATGGATAAAAGTACAATAAGCATTATTCAGGTGGAGGTAGATTCTCTATTCGGACATTATCGGCGCTATATGTGGGACTGTCGGTCCGATATTGTAAAAAAAAAAAAAGTGGATTCTCAAAATAATATGTTGGGCCAAATATTATTGGTGATGGGCCAGCAATGGCCCGCGGGCCGCCTATTGCCGACCCCTGGTGTATAGGGAGAACAGTGCTGGAGACAGGACGCAGCCCTGCGGGGAGCCCGTGCTGGTGGACCTGGAGCTGGAAATGCTCTTCCCCAGCTTCACCCGCTGAGACCTGTCAGTCAGGAAGTCCGTGATCCACCTGCAGGTGGAGTCCGGCACCTGCAGCAGGGATAGCTGGTGCTCCAGGATGTGTGGGAGGATCGTGTTGAAGGCCGAGCTGAAGTCCACGAACAGGATCCTGGCGTAGTTGCCTGCAGTGTCTAGGTGTTCTAGTGCGTAGTGCAGAGCCATGTTCACGGCGTCCTCCGTGGATCTGTTGGCTCTGTACGCGAACTGCAGGGGGTCCAGCACAGGATCCGTGATGAGCTTCAGGTAGGCCAGGACAAGGCGCTCCAGGACCTTCATGACGACAGAGGTCAGAGCGACGGGTCTGTAATCGTTAAGGCCTGTGACCTTGGCCTTCTTGGGGACGGGGATGATGGTTGACGCCTTGAAGCACGCTGGGACGTGACACAGCTCCAGCGAGGCGTTGAAGATGTGGGTAAACACCGGGGCCAGCTGGTCGGCGCAGTGCTTCAGGACAGAGGGAGAGACCCCTCAGAGAGTTGTTGCTGCAGCTTCTCCGAAAAGCGATGCTTCGCCTCCTTCACCGCTTTGGCGAACCTGTACTTGGCCTGCTTGACCCGGTCCACGTCCCCACTGCGCCAAGCCACCTCCTTCTCTGACCTCAGACGCCTGAGTTGGGATGAAAACCAGGGCTTGTCGTTGTTAAAAGACTTCCTGGAGCGGAGGGGGACACACACCTCCTCGCCAAAGCTGATAAATGATGTAACAGTGTCTGGGTATACATCCAGATTGTTACCAGCCTCTGGCCCCGCCCACTCCACCAAGTCCTGGTCACAGCCTGCACTCTCCAACCAGGCGCAGAGTCGCTCGCATGCCTCACTGGACCACACCCTGAAGCGCCGTACGACAGGCTTAGAGAGTTTTAACCTCTGCCTGTAGCGAGGGATCAGGTGTATGAGGATGTGGTCACTGTAGCCCAGTGCGGCACGGGGGACAGAATGGTAGGCTTGACGAGCTGTACAGTAGCAATGGTCCAGAGTGTTCACCCCCCTGGTGGGACACGTGACTTGCTGCCTGTATTTGGGGAGCGTCCGGCTAAGATTAGCCTGGTTAAAGTCCCCCATAACAATAACAAAACTGTCCGGGTAATTACGTTCCACACTCATTAATTGCTCTGCCAGTGTGTCTACTGCTGCGGTGACGTCAGCATCAGGTGGAATGTAGACACACGCGAGAATGAATTAGCTGAACTCGCGGGGGGAATAGAATGGACGACAGAGGATGAATAGGTATTCTATAGCCGTGGAACAGTGTTGGTGGAGCACTGTCACCTCGGAACTCCAGCGCTCGTTTACAAAGAACAGTAACCCCCCACCCCTAGACTTGCTCACCGCCTCGAAGTCTCTGTCAGCCCGGAACGCGGAGAATCCCTCTAGCTCCACCGCCTCGTCAGGGACAGATGAAGACAGATGGGTCTCCGTGAACGCGAAGACAGCCGAGGAGTGGAAGTCGCTGCACCTCGCAACGAGACACCGGAGTTCATCCATTTTATTGCAAAGGGAGTTCACGTTGCTCAGGAATATGCCCGGTAGGGATGGACGGTTTTTCGGTTAAACCGAAAACCGGGGTTTATAAAAATAGAAACGGTTTTTTATCAAAACCGTCTGAAACCGGATTTTTTTTTATTTATTTTTTATCGGTTTTATTTTAAGAATAAAATAGAATAAGAATAAAACTGGAACATGTCACATGTTTGTCGTGTGTGAAAATAACTGATACAGTCTGAATCTGCCGCGCAATGAGTGAGAGGTTTGGTCAGTTGTGAAGAATAACTGAGGATTAATATCTAATTGGGATTATATTTAAGGGTAACGAATCACTCTATGGGAAAGATAGTTGCCTTCAGTTATTGGTAGATAGGAACGTTTTTTTACAATTACTCGCTTACATTTAATAAGATCATTTTCGCTGCTCTCTGTAAAGCGCACCACACTTTTGTGAGAAATGCGCTATAGAAATAAAATGTGATTTGATTTGATATCAATCAATCAATCAAACTTTATTTATGTTCTATAGCACAAATCATGCATTGAATGTAACTCCAAGTGCAGTATTTACTAAACCACAATATAATAAAACAAGAGCTATACGGATCAAGAGTGTTTGTGCACAGCGCCACTGTGTGTGAAGGCGCTACTGAAAGTGATGACAGAACGCATGTCTCAGAAGATACGCGGTCACTTAGTGACGCAAAGGTAGTTCTGTATTTATCTCTATCTGTATTAGTACATTTATTTTGAAAGCTCTATTTTGACAGCTCTACCATGGGCACTTTTGCCTTACGACAGTTGACTTACTTGACTTACGACAGTTCAGGACGAGTCAGTCTCGCGGCATGTGGTTTTTATGAAAAGCTTTAAGTATGTTCACTGCATAATTCTAAGTCTAATATTTCAGTGATTATTGAGCAGTATTCAAATATTTAAATACATTGAGCAGCAGCTGAAACTTTGTCTAAGAACCAAGATATTGAGAAAGCAGTTCATTCAATGAAGACGCTGTGTTGCGACTGTGCTTACGGTGTTTTAATGGTGTTCGACATGAGTGTATTGTAGCAGTAGGGCTCAATTATTTGAAATTGGCGCTCTTTTTTTTATTTTTTTATTTTTTTTTACTTTTATTTTTTTTTTATTATTTTTTTTTTTCCGGTTAACCGGAAAACCCCGGTTTTACTCTCTGACGGTTTTTCGGTTTCAATAATTGGAAACCGTCCATCCCTAATGCCCGGTAGTGGTGGTCGCGTCCCTCTCCGCCGTAGACGAACCAGGCAGCCGGCTCTCCGACCTCGCTGCCTCCTGATCCACCTCACAGCACTGGCGAAAAACGCGGTCCCCCTCACAAGCATATCCAGAATGTCCGTGGAACGGGTGAGTAGTTTGGGGAAGATGTCCGGTGGGGTTAAACCCCCGATGTGCAGTAGTTCGTCCTTTGTGTACGACGTTAGGCAGGACACAGAGACACAGAACAGACAGAACACAACAAACTGTGTGTTCTGTCTGTTCTGCCTCTTGCTAAGATGTTTCTTTAACACTAGAATAGCCATGGGTGGGGTCATTTGACCCTGTGAGTAAAAAATAAATTCTACCTTTGCACTTGATCAAATTTCAGGACCCACCTTTCATGACTTTTCCTAGATATGTGCGTTCTACCCAGTATCCATACATTTTCAAAATCTAGCTAGTATAAAGCGATTTTGCAGTATTTCTGTGTGTTTGCGCTAGTATTAGGGTGCAATTCTCTTCCATATCAGCAGAGGTTGCAGGGGGACACTAAAAGGGAATAAGATGTGTTTATGCTACAAATATCAATCTTCTAATTCAGCATATATATATTATTCTACGGAAACTCTCGAAATCGGTCGAGTCATGTGACTGTGAGGCGCAAACGGTATCAAATCATTGCTGTTTCAGCCAAATCCGACACTGTGTAGCCTAGCCCTGAGAGAACTCTGGCTACTGCTTGAGAATACCAAATGAGCAATATCCTCACCAAACGGACAGTTTTATCATATTGTAGAGGGTCAGAGACGATTTCAATATGTATTACTATTAGCAGTTGAATGGGCCTGGCAGACATCCTGAAGAAGTCACACCCTCACCATTTGTCTATTCCTTTGCGATTGTAATGTGGCTGAAGAAACCACACCCTGGCCATTCCTTTGCGATTGTAATGTAACCCATGTTCTCTTGTGTGTCACTTGACGCACGTTAAATGGACTGCACTTATATAGCGCCTTTCTCCACACCAATGGCGGCAAGCTACCATGCAAGGCGCCGGCCCGCACAATGGGAGCAATTTGGGGTTCAGTGTCTTGCCCAAGGACACTTCGACATGTGGCCAGCCGGGGCTCGAACCGCCGATCTGCCAACCTTGCGATCATTAGACGACGGCTCTACCTCCTGCGCCACAGCCGCCCACATTAAGGTATGGTTAAAACGTAGTCATATGTTGCTTTGAAACTGTTGCACTGGTTATTTTGTTGATTCTCTATTCTCATTCTCTGTTAAAACATACACAACATAATCGTAACCAGGTTATCACAGAGTTTACCATCAATGTCTAACGCTCACATGCATTGTTAATGAGACGGACATAGAGTCATCAGCTACAGCTATTGGCATGAGCGTAAACTCCTCGCAAAGCGATTTATCTTAACGTGAGGGCATGGTGAAATAGCGTTTTGGGTATTCTCAATGGAATCTAGGATCCGATATAACCAATTGTCACACAGGGGTGAGCAAAGCATTGTCAATCATTACTATCCATGAAATGTCTTTTGGAGTCAGATATAACGTAATGTTAAGTTGTGTAAGTTGGTCATGTGACCACTTGTATGAGTTAGTTCGATCATGTCCATGACTGTTAGGAATAATCACTGGGAATAAATGTATGTCTTATGTTTGACCCGTCATCTATTTTCAGTGTTTTATTTTCATATTAAATATCATATATAAATAAATCATTAGAAAAAAGCAAGAAAAGGCAACTTGCTATCTCCGAGGGCATCGTAAGATTTGGATTTTTTTCCAAGAGCACTGCGGCCAATCAGTAGGGTAAATTCCTGCCCTGCTGTTGACACAAATGTCTAGCATACCGCAAGTTAAATCACAACCACAATATCTAGCAAAATGATTGCAATATAGCCACATGTTTTGGTCCATATTGCGCATCCCTAAAACCAACCCAGGGGAGCCTCTCTCTCTTTCTCACCTTCAATGCTCAGCTCAAAGCAGACGTGGCAGAAGGACATGGTGCTTGTGTCTGTTTCCAGCTTGCAGACACTGCAGATGTTGTCGTCATTCAAATCAATGTTCACAAACTGCTCCTCTTCGTCCATAGTACTACCTCTGAGAGAAACAGAGACAAACAGAGCACAAGGCATGACATGAGGTGTTTGCATAACCTCCAACTTTGTTTTAGCGTCAGAGCCCTCCTTCCTTATCATTGAACAGAGACTTTCTTTCAAACTCAACTCTTGGGAGAACATTTTCTAACATTCTTCGTGTCTATCAGGTGGTAGCACTGAGAAATGCTTCTCAAGGCAATACTGATATTGCTACACTGCTGGCCCTGCAGATATTATTTTCTAAAGACACCTCCCTTTGTGGAGACACAAGAACACTCTGATATTCTGAAGAATTCCTCATTTAATAGTACAGCTGGGTGAGGGTAGATCTATGCCTACCACTGGAGCAGTGGACAGAATTCTTTTGAAAAGACTTTGGATATCAAAAACCTGTGGGAGTTGTCTAGTAAAAGGCCAGTAGGCCTAATCCCCACAGACAACGTAAAGACCTATGTTTACACAGTAAATTCGCTTACCCCAGCTTAGATAGATTCACCATGCTGGAATGTCACAGCTAAGTGGGTAATTTTATTACAATGTGAAAGAAAGTCTCTCTCCCAGGACACCTTTACTCCCTTCATTTATCTAACATCATAAATCTGCGGAACAAGATTAAAATGAATGAGTAGGGACACATATTTAGTGTTTTAATGTCCCTTATACTAATTACAATTAACATATTCTGAACACAAATATTCCTCCTATCTATCAAGGAAAATGGGGAGAAAGCGTAGCTAAATGATTGTCAGCATGTCATTCTCTATATCTAGGCCTAAACTGACAAACATCAGTGAAGGTAGAGAGGTGCAAGCTAGCTGTATCGGAGGAAAGCTTGATAGATATTCTTGATTAGACTGGTCCCTACAAGGTGTAGCCTATAGCTAGTGAAACAATGTCCAGAAGGAATTGGGATGAGTAAATGCACTGTCATGACCACAACATCAGACCTGAGAAGAGGAATTTAAAACATCAATCAAAACAGATCTATCTAGACCCTTGGATGTGTGCAAAATCACACTTGTCCAAGATAACTCGTCACGTATTTCGCACTAAAAGTCTTTGTTGTCTAGATGATGACAGTTCCACCTAGGCTGGTGCACCTCAAACACAAGGCTCAGCTGTTGGTCACTGAATAAAGAGGTTCCCTAGACTAGTAATGTGACAACATGTAGCTAGCTACAGAATCCTCTGTTTTCTCATAACTGTCTATCTATGCTTTGGTATTCTATTGTCCCCTCCTGTCATGACATGAGTCAAGTTTATAGCTAGCTGGCCTGCCCCAGCCAGGTCAAACAAGACTACTGTATTCAGCTCCATAACAATACATAGCGAGACGACCACAAAGAAACAGTCGCTAGATGACGAGCTTGCTACACTTAGCTATCATTACACCAATAACTTAGCTGGCTACCCACAGAGCTATCTAACAGAGCTATCTAACAGAGCTATCTAACAGAGCTATCTACTACCTCGCTGACCTGCCAGATGAAGAAGTGACACTACTTGCTAACAGAGAAATAGCTGACTGCTAGCTGGCTAACATTAGCTGAATCGTGACCGTTATCTCTACAGTATCATCCTATTTTTCAGTAGCAACCAAAGAAATAATTGTTATAGTTCAGAGGATGTGGCAATAATAGATGTCTTCGGTCAATTACCTGTCGTAAACCTTTGTCAGTCTTAATCTTCAGGAGTATTTAGTTTAACCCGGTACTACCGCAGCGCCATGCAGACAGACTGTTGTTGTCAGAGGTGGAGAGCGAGCGCTCTGAGTCCGGGGGAAGCCCCGCCCCTTTTGGGAATGAACCACTTGTTAATCAGGGGGGGGCTTCATAGATGGATATAGATTAAACTAAATCTTGGTCATATCATTGTGAATGACACATATTGTATTAAAACATAGTTCATATGTTATCTTAGATCATCATTATTTTAATATCTAGATACCATGATGAAATGAGTTTCATAATATGAGTCTCATGATTGCACCCTTTGGGTTAAGTGTGGTTTGTATCAACAAAACAGTGAAAGAGTAGAAACAATAGGTGTATAATCAAAGAGAATGTTAATAATATGGAAATATCGGTTTAGAACCCATTTTATTCAGAGTTTAGTAATATAAGAGAGTGATCTTAGCAGATGTAATTTACAAATAAAATACATATACAATACTTAAAAATACGATAACGCGCATTTCGCTTTCATTTGAAGTCACACGTGGGGAATTCCTTTGAGGACAAAAAGCTTCGGTCAGCTTCGGCTACTATGGATCCACTGTCGAAAGCAAAAGCGAAATCTTGAAGATAATGCAGCTTTTTGAAAACGAAAAAGGAAATATATGAAATATATTATTTACCTGCACATTCAGGTTTATTTCATTGTTTTGATTTATTATTACGAGATTATGTGTGTTTGTGTGTCTGAAACAGTCATCTCTAAAGATAAAGATAGCTGAAAGGCTTGTTGGCTCAATGCAGGTCTTCATCTTCACCTCCGGAGGGCTGAGGCCTGGGCTCGTATTCATGACGCGTGCTGCATAAAAGAGCTGATCTAGGTTCAGGTCCTTTCCTGTCAATGTAATCTTGTTCATTATTATTATTATCTAAAAGGACAAACCTAGATCCTAGATCCGCACTCTTACTCTGGTCTACAGTAAGTTTAGATCCGCACTCTTACTCTGGTCTACAGTAAGTTTAGATCCGCACTCTTACTCTGGTCTACAGTAAGTTTAGATCCGCGCGTACTCTGGTCTACAGTAAGTTTAGATCCGCACTCTTACTCTGGTCTACAGTAAGTTTAGATCCGCACTCTTACTCTGGTCTACAGTAAGTTTAGATCCGCACTCTTACTCTGGTCTACAGTAAGTTTAGATCCGCACTCTTACTCTGGTCTACAGTACGTTTAGCATTTTAGATAAGAAGTAATACGATTAAATGGACCTGATCCTAGATCACCACACTCACTGAGAGTGCCCTAATGGGGCTTTTCCACTAGAGGGCTGAGGGCTGGCCTGCTTCTTTGGCGCTTTTCCATTTGTCGGCCTGGGTCGGTTCGGGTCGGTTCGGGTCGCTTCTTTAGCTACCCTTCGATACCAGGAACCTTTTTGAGACCCGGAACCTTTTTGCCAGGCTGCGTGTGACGTGTGACGCTGCACACCGTTGATTGGTCAATGGAAATCGTCACAACATCGTCATCGTTTGTGTTCACTGTACACCTCTAACCGCCATCTTTAAATACCACATTCGCTCTTGGAAAATATCACTACAGTTTCTGTAATAGCTTATTAATAAAGATTCGAAAAATTATGCTGACCATCGTATTATCTTAGTTTAATGTCATTTCAATGCATCATAGAACTTTTATTTACAACAAGCAAAACACAAAAATCGCTATTATGCACCGTCTTTGCCCGTGAATAACACCGGCTATGGAGGTGGTACAATCACAATACTCCTTTGCTAACTTCACCATCGGTATACGGTCATTTTGAGCCCTTAACCACCGCGCTGACACCCCGAGAAGTTATCCTTTTAACCTTAAACTCAATGAACCGGGAGTTCACCCGCTGCTGCAAGCGTATCTATAACGAACGCGGAGATTGAATGAGCCCCGCGTCAGTCAGCCTTTCCGTAGAAATACGTCGCACCGTTATATATCTAACGTTACATGTTTTAAGGCTGATCTGTGCATGATAGTGCTGCATTATGTTGATCTATTTATATCGATCTATTCTTGCCAATTCCTTATTACCAGTGGAAAGGGGGAAGGCTAAAACACTTTGAATGGGATAGATAGGACTTTCCGTTCAATGAAGCATTGATACTCGCGAGTTCATCTCGCTTTTCCCCCCGTTGATGTATTAAACAATCTAAGCAATCTAATCAGAGCAGTTGTTATTATGTAATATTATTGATGGATGTGCCATTTTTGATGGACAGCAGTGAACGGATAACTTGATGTGAGCATGTATTTGACTAATGCCGTAATAAATGTAGTAATAAATCAAGTATAGAGATTCCGACCCGTGTTGAACATCCTATTTCCTTGTCAAATCGTGTATGCTGTGCACCTAATCTATCCTGAGATGACACAACGCATTTAAGATCACAATCCTCAATAGATTGATTCCATCGTTTTACCGACAAGAAGATTCTACAATCTATCAGCCTTTCTGTAGAAATACATCGCTCCCTGTATAACGATATATATATAACGTTACATGTTTTAAGGCTGATCTGTGCATGATGGTGCTGCATTTTGACATAATTCTTATCGCATTTCCCCCCGTTGTGCTGTGCCGTTCCGTAGTCCAGAGCTTCATCATCCCCCTTCTAAAACTGCCATCACCCCTTTCCATCCCTGGCGTCATTTTATCAATGAACGTGGTATTATACATATTTACATATTACATATTTGTTGTTATTTATGGAAGTGTCCGGTTGCTGGAGGAACCAGGACGCCGGCTACACTGCACAGTTTAGCCCGAAATAGAGAGAGAGCTTTACACCCCGAGAAGTTATGCTTTTAACCGTAAACTCAATGAACCCGCTGCTGCTCGCAGCACCGCGCCAGCTGGTTGAAACTCCCGTTGACAGCGCGGGAGAGAAACGTTTTAACAGGGAATTCGCTCCGCGCTGTGTCGACGGTGATAGCAGTGTCGTATCGACACCATTCAAATGGTTTTGGATTCCCTGTCCTCTCCCCTATCCGGACACGTTTGAATTGTTATCCTAACCCACGGTAAACCGACGTTATTAACCCGCAAAGGGTGCCTCCGGGCACCGTGTTTGTCCGTGAATAACACGGCACACAATGATACTACAGTTCATAAAGCAGACAAGTGAAGGCAGTGGTTTTAAGGGTTCAAAAACATGACTTTATTATGTGTACATAGCTTCCTCTCTCTCTTTCTCTTTCTCTCCCAAAAAATCACGGTTAATAATATACCACATGCCGAGGAAAAAGTATACGATAGCTTCAAGTTCCTCCATGTTGCTATTGTTGTGGCTGTGTTGTGTCTCGTGAAAATATACGTCACCACCATGGCGCGCTTTTATGATGCGTAACTCCGCCTACTATCGCCTACTCCTCCTACTCGTTCCTGGTCTGTTGTGTATAGTGGAAAACCAGAACTGTTCAAAAGCGTGCCGAAGCGTGCCGACCCGAACCGACCCGAAGCGAGCCGGTCCGCTGGTGGAAAAGCGCCATAAGACACTTTATGAATAAACGTTCAGACTTAACTGGAGTTCAGAAAACACCTACAGTCCTCTGTCATGTACAGACATGAAAGAGGAGGGGAGGCTTTTATTTGCGAAAATGGCTGCATAATTCATGGCCCTCTCACCATTACTTGCCAAGCCTCTCCAAGCATCACCATTAACCACCACAAGGACATTTGATTACATTAAACATGTACCCACTACATCAGGACAACTGAAGGTAGAGAGCTACAGATGCAGTATAAGCGCTTTGAGTTGCATTTCATGTACGAAAGGCTCTATATAAATAACGTTTACTTACTTACTTACTTACTCACTTACATAACAGGGCTCTTGTTCCATAGTGGTGCTGTGAAGTATGATCCCCGTCTAAAAGCCATGATTATATCCCTGAGCTCCTCTGAAAGATCTTCCTGCTCTGCCCTGCTGGTCTTTGGTGGTCCTGACCATGGAGCCATGACAATACAACATATACACCAGCAGGATTCTGCAAAGTCCTTGTTGAGTGCTGTCCTATTTTTGTATTTATTTTATTTTATTTTATTTATTTATTTACCAGGGACAGTGCACATTAATCTACAAATCAGTTTCCACATCAATGTAAATACACCAGAGTTAGCTCATGAGCTAATTTCCATCTGTAGTCCCTGAGCAGGCTATTACAAAATTAATGGTGTAGTGTCATTAAAAACATCAGCAAACACAACAAAATGACACAACAGGCAATACACTACATGACAATACAAGACAAAGCAAGACAATACAACATAAGCAGGCACAGCAAAATGACGCAACATTGCAATACAGTACAAAACGAGAAAATACACAGATACATGACAAAGTGACGAATATAATTAAAAACTGTGTTTACGAGCAGTGCTTGAAATGAGTATGATTACTCATGATCACACATTTGGTTTAGTTTAAGCCACCCCTTAAGTTTAAGTTTGAAAGTTAGAAAGCTATTGCACTTTCATAGATCAGTAGGAAGGGTATTCCAGTAATGGATGGCTCTGACTGAGAAGACTGTTTCCCCAAACTTACTACGTCTATGGTACATCACAGTCTCCTCTAGTAGTTGCCCTTGTTGCCCTGCTATTACTATCCTTCTGAGTTATAAACGAACTCAGTGGAGGAGATGCAAGCCCATGTATTAAAAGTTTAATAAATACTATTTCTTACAAAAAGGTAATCCGATTTCAGATCTCAATTTGGTTCAAGTCAATTGTCAAAACCCGTTGACCTCCTACATAGGGGATTCCCAAAAGTGGAGTCCCAAACTGCTAACACTTTAATTATGTTGTGTTAACACCTGATACTCATTAGCAATCCAGACAAATGGTTAAACTACATTAAAATATGATATATGTTTCAAATTTAAACAATGGTCATTAAAATGTGACATGCACCAGGCTGCTCTACTCTTTCATCTGATGCCAGCATCATGCATGAATGAATGAATGAATGAATGAATGAATGAATGAATGAATGAATGAATGAATGAATGAATGAATGAATGAATGGTCTTTATTGTCATTAATACAGTATAGGTACCATAAAACGAAATTTAGGAGGGGGGGCTCCCCTGGTGCTTGGAAAAAAGACTAAAAACAAGAAGGGAAAAGAGCTGGTTTACATAAATAAAGGCTATGTACACTATCCACTATACTATACTACTATACTATACAATAAAACACTGTGCTGTACTCTATGCTATAAATATCCTAACATTTCCTATATCTGAACCTTATGTACACAAGGGTTGTCATATTGCACATAGTATTGTTGCACATTCATTTAAAGTGTCGCAGTTTGCAGGTTTGAAATGTTCACAGTTGTGTTTCAATATTGCACTTATGTTTACAATCTAGTAGCTGCCATCAAATTGTCCAGACTGTCCAGGGCCCAGAACCTAGGTCTTTGCTGTGTTCAGGGCCTGAATGGCCCTAGGGTAGAAACTGAGCTTCAGTCTATTTGTCCGTGCGAACATGGTCCTGAACCGCCTGCCTGAGCGCAGCCGAACAAAGTGTTCGTTCCCAGGGTGGGATGGGTCCCTGGAGATCTTGGAGGCCTTCCTGAGGCAGCGTGTGTTGTACAGCTCTTCCAGAGAGGGGAGGGGGGCGCCGATGATCTTCTGGGCCGATCTCACTACTCTCTGTAGCGCTTTCCTCTCTGCGGCTGTGCAGCTGGAGAACCACACGCAAATGCAGTAGGTGAGGATGCTCTCCACTGTGCAGCGGTAGAAGGTCACAAGCAGCTCCTGTCTGAGGTGGTATTTCCTGAGGACTCTCAGGAAGTAGAGCCGCTGTTGTGCCTTCTTGATGATGGCTGCTGTGTTGGTCCTCCAGGACAGGTCCCCAGAGACTGAGAACGTACACAGAGACTGAGAACGTACACAGTGACTGAGAACGTATACAGAGACTGACAACGTACACAGAGACTGAGAACGTTCACAGAGACTGAGAACGTACACAGAGACTGAGACAGACCTTCTCCAAAAAACTGTTTGTGGTGCTGGTGGAAAGCCAGTGGGAAGTACAGAAAGACTGTGTAAGGTAGGGACTTGAAAGGGATATGGAAAGTTAGATCTTTACCTTTTCTTTTTAGTGTTTTCCCCTGCTTTTATATTCATTCTATGCATGTTTTTATATGTTTTTATATTCACTTTATGTTCTTATTCCTGTTGTAAAGCACTTTGAGCTGCATTTCTTGTATGAAAGGTGCTATATAAATAAAGCTTTACTTACTTATTTACTTACTCCTGTATGTGCACCCCCAGGAATCGGAGAGTTGAGACTCTCTCCACGCTCCCTCCATCGACGAGCAGGGGCTGGACCTCAGATTTTTTCCTCCTGAAGTCCACAATGATTTCCTGGGTCTTTGACTGGTTCAGCAGCAGGTTGTTAACCTTGCACAGCTTGCCCAGCTGCTCCACCTCATCCCTGTACGCCGCCTCGTCCCCCCCCGAGATGCAGCCCACCACGGTGGTGTCGTCTGCAAACTTTATGATGGAGTTGCTGGGGTGGACAGGGATGCAACCAACACACTGCTCCTTAGATGATCAAAGCAGATTTACCATATGAATTTCTTACTTGAATCACATACATATGTTAAATATAGAGAGCACATACAGATGTTAAATATAGAGGACACATACAGATGTTAAATATAGAGGACACATACAGATGTTAAATATAGAGGGCACATACAGATGTTAAATATAGAGGAGGACACATACAGATGTTAAATATAGAGGACACATACAGATGTTAAATATAGAGGAGGACACATACAGATGTTAAATATAGAGGACACATACAGATGTTAAATATAGAGGGCACATACAGATGTTAAATATAGAGAGCACATACAGATGTTAAATATAGAGGGCACATACAGATGTTAAATATAGAGAGCACATACAGATGTTAAATATAGAGGAGGACACATACAGATGTTAAATATAGAGGAGGGCACATACAGATGTTAAATATAGAGGACACATACAGATGTTAAATATAGAGGACACATACAGATGTTAAATATAGAGGGCACATACAGATGTTAAATATAGAGGGCACATACAGATGTTAAATATAGAGGGCACATACAGATGTTAAATATAGAGGAGGGCACATACAGATGTTAAATATAGAGGGCACATACAGATGTTAAATATAGAGGACACATACAGATGTTAAATATAGAGAGCACATACAGATGTTAAATATAGAGGACACATACAGATGTTAAATATAGAGGACACATACAGATGTTAAATATAGAGAGCACATACAGATGATAAATATAGAGGGCACATACAGATGTTAAATATAGAGAGCACATACAGATGTTAAATATAGAGGGCACATACAGATGTTAAATATAGAGGACACATACAGATGTTAAATATAGAGGGCACATACAGATGTTAAATATAGAGGGCACATACAGATGTTAAATATAGAGAGCACATACAGATGTTAAATATAGAGGAGGGCACATACAGATGTTAAATATAGAGGGCACATACAGATGTTAAATATAGAGGGCACATACAGATGTTAAATATAGAGGGCACATACAGATGTTAAATATAGAGAGCACATACAGATGTTAAATATAGAGGGCACATACAGATGTTAAATATAGAGGGCACATACAGATGTTAAATATAGAGGACACATACAGATGTTAAATATAGAGGGCACATACAGATGTTAAATATAGAGGGCTCATACAGATGTTAAATATAGAGGGCACATACAGATGTTAAATATAGAGAGCACATACAGATGTTAAATATAGAGAGCACATACAGATGTTAAATATAGAGGGCACATACAGATGTTAAATATAGAGGAGGGCACATACAGATGTTAAATATAGAGGGCACATACAGATGTTAAATATAGAGGGCACATACAGATGTTAAATATAGAGGGCACATACAGATGTTAAATATAGAGGGCACATACAGATGTTAAATATAGAGGGCACATACAGATGTTAAATATAGAGGAGGACACATACAGATGTTAAATATAGAGGGCACATACAGATGTTAAATATAGAGGGCACATACAGATGTTAAATATAGAGGGCACATACAGATGTTAAATATAGAGGAGGACACATACAGATGTTAAATATAGAGGACACATACAGATGTTAAATATAGAGGAGGACACATACAGATGTTAAATATAGAGAGCACATACAGATGTTAAATATAGAGGAGGACACATACAGATGTTAAATATAGAGGACACATACAGATGTTAAATATAGAGGAGGGCACATACAGATGTTAAATATAGAGGGCACATACAGATGTTAAATATAGAGGACACATACAGATGTTAAATATAGAGGAGGACACATACAGATGTTAAATATAGAGGACACATACAGATGTTAAATATAGAGAGCACATACAGATGTTAAATATAGAGGGCACATACAGATGTTAAATATAGAGGACACATACAGATGTTAAATATAGAGGAGGACACATACAGATGTTAAATATAGAGAGCACATACAGATGTTAAATATAGAGGGCACATACAGATGTTAAATATAGAGGACACATACAGATGTTAAATATAGAGAGCACATACAGATGTTAAATATAGAGGGCACATACAGATGTTAAATATAGAGGGCACATACAGATGTTAAATATAGAGAGCACATACAGATGTTAAATATAGAGGACACATACAGATGTTAAATATAGAGGAGGGCACATACAGAAGAAGGGCTTGCAGAGCCACCTCCTGGCCAGAGAAAGAGCTGCAGGTACACTCTTTGAGTATGAATAAGCCCAGTAATAAATCCGTTTTTATGATTATTGAATGTGAGGAAAATATCATGTTTAAACCCTGAAAAACAAGAATTATGATTGAATCAATAGGACTATGGAAGATATTTTTTTTGTCACAGGAGTGTCTTTTCAAAGCAGTGCTGTTCCAGCTGGTGGAGTAAAAGGAATATTTCTGGTTCTCTAGTAAGAATGTGGATTGGAGAAAAAAGCTTTGAAAATGACTATCATGTTTAATCATGAGAAAGATCTTCTTCAATATTGTGGAAGCTCTTGGTTCAGAGAAGTATGTGCATCTTCAATGTGCAGATTAATCAGCATTAACAATAATTGCTAGTAGGTATACTGTTAGAAGTGTCTGTTAACTAATGTAAATAGAAATGAATGTAAATTCATAACTAAGTCCTGAAGCTTTTAAGATTACAATAATGACAAGATAGACAGTAAGATGATTGTTTAGTCATGCCAGAAATAGTATTTATTCAACGTTTCCCACCCAAATTGCACTACATAACCCTAGTCATTTTTGTCAGTACAAAAAAAGAAAGAAAAGAGAATGACCAGCCTAATCTCCTCTCTGCCACTCTATCAATGAGTAACTTTCCATGAGTTCAAGATGGTGCTTTTAGCGTCTACATAAATCTAAGAATTCATCAGGGCTCAAGTGCACCCACATCATAACCCTGGAGCCATCTCTACAGGTCGCTGCTTGTTCATGTGTTCAGAGGCCCCATCTCAGATCTCGTTCGACCAGTTTTGTGAGTTTTTTAAAAAAGAGAGAGAAAAACAACCCTCGGTTTTCTGCGATCATGTGATCTATTTACTCTAAACAGCCAGTGAGTATAGGCAATAACAAATACTGTTACTGTTATGCTAACACTGTTTCAGATTACCCCCTCTGAAATCATTGATTTTACACAAAGCAGGTCAGTCTACAGAAAAGCACATCTCAGCGCAGCTCAGACATGACTGACAGGGATTGTGTTTGATGAGATGACACATGCAGAGGGCTTGCGTCACGACTCATGGTTAATGAAGGGTCTAAGGATGGGTCAGTCAACAGTGAACAGTGACTCAGTCCCACTAAAAGCATCCAGGTGAGTAGCCTGCACCAGCCAGGCAGGAAGTGACTGACCTTTAACAGACTGACCTTTGACAGAGCTGGACAGGAAAGAGCCAGGCTCAGCAGATGACTGACAGACTGAGGGCAAACAATAACTCTCTTGTTTCTACTATATGGGCTTCTTGGTTTTTGGATGAAAACACCACAGGAATCTCAAAGTTATATCGTAGTCTAATTAGAGGCTCTCCAAGGATAAGCAGCATTTTAAGGATGATTAAAAAATCATTGTATCTGATTCCTTTGACTCAATTACTCTACCGTAGCCTATATCATATAGGCCGAGATATTTTTCCAACATTGTCACAAAACGGAAAATTCCTATAGTCAATCACTTATTTTCACCACTATGCATGTATACATTTAGTAATTTTAAGGATTTTATTTAGATTTTTTTCTGTGTTGTATGATGTCTAATAAAGATTATTCAACATTAACTATTAGGCTATCGAATGAATGTCTTGATGGATTTCAATAGACTTTGTGAATAGATTATTTTTGTGGCTGATACTGGTCAGTGACCTTAGTGCTGCTTTTGACACAACTGACCACAACTGAATACCATCTTAATTGATTGTCTTAGAAATTACAGACACATCCCTAAATTGGTTTACATATTATCTCTCAAATAGGCAGTTCTCTGTTTGGGTAGGACTGTTTCCTCCCTGACAGGTAAAGTGTGCAGTGCCTCTGGGTTCAAATGTGTTCAATTTGTTTTTACTCTCCATTTTGTTCTCTCTCTATACAGTATACTCCCACTTGATCATATTCTTCATAAACATAATATTTATTTTCGTTGCTATGCTGATGACACCCAGCTCTTTTTTGCCTGTGAAATCCCCATCAAAAACAACAGTTGAGCCATTGTCAGATTGTTAGATTGACTTGCAGACATAAGTGTTGGACGTCTCAAAATGTTCTTCAACTAAACAAAAACAAAATCTGACAATTTTACTTCACTGATATGATTCTTAGTAATCTTGGTTGTCTGACTGCTATGTCAAACCTGTAGCTAGACACCTACATTTGATGATGAACAGGTCAAAGGGGTTGTTTAGTCATACTTTCATCATTAATATCATAAATATTTCCAAAAGAATGTCATTTTTGTCCTTTGCTGATCTGGAGGACGTCATCCATGTTTTTAATTATTCTCGGCTAGATTGCAACTCACTATACTCATGACCCAGTTTAAAGGCCCTCTCTTAAAGGCTTTTAACCAGAAGGCTTTTAAGAGAAGTAATCACATCACACCAATTTTATCCTCGTTACATTGGCTTCCAGAACATTTTAGAATTGTTTTAAACATTCTATTGATTATAAAGCCAGACATGGGTTAGACCCAGTATAGATTGCAGACCTTCTAACACCATATGAACTGTAGCATAGCCTTCATCTTCTAACACCATATGAACTGTAGCATAGCCTTCATCTTCTAACACCATATGAACTGTAGCATAGCCTTCATCTTCTAACACCATATGAACTGTAGCATAGCCTTCATCTTCTAACACCATATGAACTGTAGCATAGCCTTCATCTTCTAACACCATATGAACTGTAGCATAGCCTTCATCTTCTAACACCATATGAACTGTAGCATAGCCTTCATCTTCTAACACCATATGAACTGTAGCACAGCCTTCATCTTCTAACACCATATGAACTGTAGCACAGCCTTCATCTTCTAACACCATATGAGCTGTAGCACAGCCTTCATCTTCTAACACCATATGAACTGTAGCACAGCCTTCATCTTCTAACACCATATGAGCTGTAGCACAGCCTTCATCTTCTAACACCATATGAACTGTAGCATAGCCTTCATCTTCTAACACCATGTGAACTGTAGCATAGCCTTCATCTTCTAACACCATATGAACTGTAGCATAGCCTTCATCTTCTAACACCATATGAACTGTAGCATAGCCTTCATCTTCTAACACCATATGAACTGTAGCATAGCCTTCATCTTCTAACACCATATGAACTGTAGCATAGCCTTCATCTTCTAACACCATATGAACTGTAGCATAGCCTTCATCTTCTAACACCATATGAACTGTAGCATAGCCTTCATCTTCAGTCTGCAAGGATCTACTGACTGTCCAAAAGGCCAGCCTGAAAACTAAAGGTAAGCAGGCTTTGGCCATTAGGGCCCCCAGGCCGGGAACGACCAGCCTGAAGACACACAGCTGACTGCAAACTCTGTCTTCTTCTGTGTCTCTGTCACCAGATCTTTTTTTACTTCAATAGAACATGGTTGCCACAGTGACAATGACAGAATGTCCAGAATCTTATGTCATAAGGGTTTCCATCTATCATAGAATTTTGACATTAGTAGAAGTTGCCACAGGAACAGGATGTTTAGCAATCATTTGAATTACAACAAAACTCGTATAGTGGTCAGGTATAATGTTCTCAGTGATTAACGACGGAATCTCTGATCCAATTTGGCAAAACCAACCTCTAACAAACATCAACATACCTGAGGGCTTTTCTTCAGGTAAGACCAGGGGCCTCATTCATAGAACGTGCTTAGATCAATTTTGATCTTACCCGTGTCGTACGTAGAAAACCACGTCAACGTAGTGATTTATACAATTTCAACGTGAGTCAATTTGATCGTGGAAACGATCGTAGCTCAACGTCGAGTATTCAACTTGCTTACGCACATTACCTACTGGTTATGCGGAGTTATTACAGGCATGTGAGCCGCACTGGAAAAACGTTGCCTACTGTAATTCATGCAAGTGGCTCGTAATAAAATTAACGATGTTGTTATCAGCCGAGAAAACGAGTTTAATTCAAGATTGAAAGGGAACTAATGTTTATGATTGTATTTCAGTCTTCCTTTATATCCCTCCGGAGCTGTCTATCTCTCTTCAACATGCCTATATATACGCGCTCCAGAACGGACCTTGCCCGGCCACGTGCTAAATGATACTGGATTTCGAGTTGAGTCGGGATGAGGGGGAATGGCACCCCCCCCTGAAATAAAAACAGTCCAAATCATCCCCCGTCTAAAACTGCCATCCCCCCTTTCCATCCCTTATGTCATTTTATCAATGAACGTGGTATTACTGCCCTCTCCCGCTTCCAGACGCACGCCTACCCTATAATATAGTATTAACGCCCTGTGATAGCGGCTCAAATAGCGGCTGAATGAAGCCAAGTGCTATAATATAATATAATACACAGTACATAATATATAATAATTATATTATTATATATAATATATTATGTATATTATGTACTGTCTGTATTATATTATATTATAGCACTTGGCTTCATTCAGCCGCTATAATTGAGCCGCTATCACAGGGCGTTAATACAAACCTCATTCACCTGCGTTCATTTCCAAGTATGTTTGGTATTTATAGAAGGAAGCACGTACGCAACTTTAAATCATCTCAGCTCGTTTTATAAATAATGCTTACGACGGTTTAGAAAAATGTGCTTACGTCAAAGTCAAAGATGACGTTCAAGTACTTTTTTATGAATGAGGCCCCAGGGCCTCATTTATAGAAAGTACTCAGATCCAATTTTGATCTTACCCGTGTCGTAGCCTACGTAGAAAACCACGTCAACGTAGTGATTTATAAAATTTCAACGTGAGTCAATTTGACCGTGGAAACGATCGTAGCTCGACGTCGAGTATTCAACTTGCTTACGCACACAGGCACGCGGGAAGGTATTTTGACTGGGGGTGCTGAGGTGCTGTCTATATACGCTACAGGGAAAAAAATTGCCAGGGAAAAAATTATAACGATTTCTCTCCCTCCCTCCCTCCCTCCCTCTCGCTGATTGCTCGTTCGCTCACACGCACACAGTGGCATAACGACGGGCCCCAATGCACGGGCAATAATAGTTAAGCACGCACGCACCCACACACTACAACGACGTAACGTTAAATATTTTACCAACAATGTGTTGTAATTTACAGTAATTCCCACTCAGCTCACAGTGTCCCACAATGTCCACAAACATGATGTTGACCATTATTACAGACAGCACTCCATGTCGATTGTTATTGCCTCTTAACGGAAGCCCTTCGCTGCCGAAGAATCGGATGGATCTGAATATCAGTTCTAATACGTTTCTGGCCGTCTGTTGCTCTTTCTCAACAACGTCCGATGTGTTGTTAAGCGAAGCAAGCAACTGCATCAGCATCTTCTTCCAACTCCACTTCAATTGTTCTGGCTGATTTAGCATTTTTGCTAAAGAACTCAGAGATTCCCTAGCAAGATATGACCATGTGATCACTAACATTAAAACTAACAAACACATTTTTACATTTATTACAAAAAACACATTTATTTTTATTCCCAAAAGCAACAATAGTTATTATATTGTTTTAACTTATTGTTTGAATAATATTTTTATTTTTTAAATTCAGGCAGGAGGAGCTCCTTCTGCCTGCCGCTAGGGGGTGCTGCAGCACCCTCAGCACCCCCCTTCCCGCGTCCCTGTACGCACATTACCTACTGGCAGTGGCGTAGCGCAAAATCCCGGGGCCCCCCCGCAAGGTGGCGGTGGGGGCCCTTTCGCAACGGAGTAAAAAAAAAAAAAGTGCGTTTTTTAGAGGCCAATGCGTTATTGACGTTGCGAAATTTCGCAATATGCACTCTACATTCTAAATGCTTGACTTAGCAAAAGGTACAAACAAGTGAGAGCAATAGCCTATAACTAAAACCAAATGGTAGACTACACTACATCAGTAGAATGTATTATAAGTAGAATAGTACAACAGTGGCGTACCGCAAAATCCCGAGGCCCCCCCGCAAGGTGGCGGCGGGGGCCCTTTCGCAACGGAGGTAAAAAAAACACACAAAAAACGTGCGTTTTTTAGAGGCCGATGCGTTATTGACTTTGCGAAATTTCTCAATATGCACTCTACATTCTAAATGCTTGACTTAGCAAAAGGTACAAACAAGTGAGAGCAATAACTAAAACCAAATGGTAGACTACATCAGTAGAATGTATTATAAGTAGAAAAGTACAAGCTTTATTTCTTTTAACAAAGTGTGGTGTGCACAGCAGCGCGATATCTGTAAACATACAAGCTGTAGACTCTCCGCTAAGGGTTGCCAGATGGGATTGAGAATTTCCAACCTAACCAATCTAAAAACTTCTAAATCCACCAAAAACCAGCCCATCTGGCAACCCTGTCTCCGCTGCATCAGAGTCTACTTGTTGCGTAAAATTGGCCAGGGTTAGTCAAATCCTTTGTTGGACATCTCGTTTCTTAAGTCCTGGTATATTGTGGCATTTCTTTAATGTTTGCCATCTGGTCTAGGAATACCCAGGGAGACGCAGACAGCAGAAGTAGAATAGAATAGTAGAATAGAAAAATAAACAGCTATATATAGCCTAACCATGCTGAATTATGTACCTGCATTATGTACACAGCCTGTGACTGTGAACCTGGCCGGACCCTGCCCTTCTGCCTGAGTTTGAGTATGATGCTGCCCAAATAAATGTTATTGTTTAGTGCTGTACGCTTTCGTGGTATTATATTGTGTGAATTATCATCTGTATGTTGTTTTTCTTTCACTCGACTAACCGCCGAGATAATACTTGAGACATGTACTTCCGTAAACATAATTTTTTTATTTTATTTTTTTACAATATCGGACCGACAGTCCCACATATAGCGGCTATAATGTCCGAATAGAGAATCTACCACCACCTAAAGAATGCTTATTGTACTTTGTATTGTATTTTCGCTTGCTCATTTTCCTTGTGTCTCGACGTGTGACGTCAAAGTCATGTTGCTATTGGATACGGCTAACTATGTATATATTTTTTAATATAGGCCTATATATTAAAATTAAGGTTGACACAATGAAGGGCCACTTCTTTTCTTTGTTTTATATTTTTTTAAATTATTTTAAAATAAAAATAAATTAAAAAGTTTGGATCCAATGTTAGGGGGCCCCCTAGTGGCTGGGGCCCCCCCGCGGTGCGTCGCTTGCGGGCCCGTCCGCTACGCCACTGCCTACTGGTTATGCGGCGTTATTACAGGCATGTGAGCCGCACTGCCTAGTGTAATTCATGCGAAGTTTAAGTGGCTCGTAATAAAATTAACGATGTTGTTATCAGCCGAGAAAATGAGTTTAATTCAATATTTAATGGGAACTTATGTTTATGATTGTATTTCAGTCTTCCTTTATATCCCTCCGGAGCTGTCTATCTCCCCTTCAACATGCCTAGTGCGTTCCACAACGGACCTTGCCCGGCCACGCGCTCAATTATACGGGAGTTTCTCCGGTGTCTGGGAGTTCGCAAAGGGAGTTCGTAATCATGTTTTCAATGTCACCTGATAAGAATAAGACCATTATATTATTACAGTATAAGCAGCACTCGAGTTGAGGCTGGATGAAAACAGTCAAAATCGTCCCCGACTCCCCCTTCTAAAACGGCCCTCCCCTCTTTCCATACGTTATGTCATTTATCAATGAACGTGGTATTACTGCTATTTCAAGGTGCGAGCTTGGGGGCACGCACACATGCAATGACATTTTTACTGACACTGAAGTCACTGACGCTGAGGGGATGCTAAAAGTGTCCTCATATGATAAAATCCACCATCCCCCCTGATTTTCTTTTACAACTTCAGTACTGAGTATAAGCATGTGCCTGGTTATGGTTATGGCGCTTTTCCATTGACCGGCCTGGCACGGCTCGGCTCAGTTCGCTTCGGCCCGCTTTTGAACAGTTCTGGGTACTGGCGCTTTTCCACTCTACACGAGAGACCAGGATCGAGTAGGAGGAGTAGGAGATAGTAGGCGGAGTTACGCGTCATAACAGCGCGCCATGGTGGTGACGTATATTTTCATGAGACACAACACAGCCACAACAACAGCAACATGGAGGAACTTGCAGCTATCCTATGCCTGTCCCTCGGCATGTGGTATATTATTAACCATGGTTTTTTGGAGAGAAAAGAGAGAAGACAGAAGAGCGAAGACAAAAGGAAGGATACTCGAAAGAGGAATGCTGAAAAGAGAAAGAAACTTATGTGGGCTATCGTAAGGAGAGGGCTACTACTTTACCTCACTGTAGCATCATTGTTATGTTCAGCATATGAGACGGCTACTGCCTGATTGTCTGCATGTTTGAATCATTTCTATTGGATTTTGTTCTACACATAATAAAGTCATGTTTTTTGAACCCTTAAAACCACTGCCTTCACTTGTCTGCTTTATGAACTGTAGCATCATTGTTATGTTGAGCATATGGGATTGGGAAGCGATGTATTTATACGAAAAGGCTGACTGACGCGGGGCTCCAATCTCCGCGTTTATAGAGTGCTCCGGTGTCTTGCTGGTAGTCAAATATATGTATGTATATATACAGCATATGGATGTTACGTGCCTGTTACCTGCCGATTTCAGTTCTAGTAGTTTAGATCTCGCAACCAGGGAAACGCCGACAAGACGCGAATCTACCGGCATTTGACTCATGAGTGAACGGCGAAAATGGCTGGACGGCACAGCTTGGGATTCCATTGAAGTTGAAGTTGACATCCAGTCATCCGCTCACTGCTCTCCATCAAAAATGGCACATCCATCAATAATATGACATAATAACAACTGCTCTGATTAGATTGCTTAGATTGTTTAATACATCAACGGGGGGAAAAGCGAGATGAACTCGCGAGTATCATGCGGTGCTTTATGAACTGTAGTATCATTGTGTGCCGTGTTATTCACGGACAAACACGGTGCCCTTTGCGGGTTAATAACTTCGGTTTACCGTGGGTTAGGATAACAATTCAAACGTGTCCGGATAGGGGAGAGGACAGGGAATCCAAAACCATTTGAATGGTGTAGATCCTACACTCCTATCACCGTCGACAGCGCGGAGCAAATTCCCTGTTAAAACGTTTTTCTGCCCCCGCTGTCAACTTTCAAACAGCAGCAAGCGGTGCTGCGAGCAGCAGCGGGTGAACTCCCGGTTCATCGAGTTTACGGTTAAAAGCATAACTTCTCGGGGTGTCAGCGCGGTGGTTAAGGGCTCAAAATGACCATAGACCGATGGTGAAGTTAGCAAAGGAGTATTGTGTGTTTGTACCTGTCGGGTTGGGTTCTGGGCTTAAATGCTATATTCTGTTCAGCTTGTTTGTAAAGCAAGCCATGCTAACCCGTCGCTAGTTCAAACAGACCGTAGTAGACTTTAAACAACAAAGAGACACGGAGTTCATCATGATTATTATTTACTTGCAAGGAGGATGAATGCGAAGTCTCCCCTTAGAGACTCCGAATTCAGACTGCCTTATCTTGCAAGGAGCAGGTCATTTTATTCTTGACAGAAAGGCACACATGTCTGGTTCTCATACAGAATGCAAAGGAGGAGACAGTTTGTGATCCTATCAGACTCCTAGAAAAGGAGGTGGTGTTCAGAACGAATCATTTAACAGACGTGGCCGTGAAGCGACCAAAACCTGTTTTCGAAAAGTGTCATGGAAATCTGATAAGCAGGGGAGGAAAAGTTCACAAACAGAGTCCAGAGTACAAGGGTGTACAATCATTAACAGACCCCAGAGACAGGCTGTGCAAAGTTTTACACAGTGATAATCCTGTTTTAACCTTCACAGAATTATATAGAGTATTTAACATTATGAAAACATCGTCTTTAACTCTAACAGTACCACCTCCACAGCCGGTGTTATTCACGGGCAAAGACGGTGCATAATAGCGATTTTTGTGTTATGCCTGTTGTAAATAAAAGTTCTATGATTCATTGAAATGACATTAAACTAAGATAATACGATGGTCAGCATAATTTTTCGAATCTTTATTAATAAGCTATTACAGAAACTGTAGTGACATTTTCCAAAAGCGAATGTGGTATTTCAAGATGGCGGTTAGTGAAGAAATCTATGAACATGGGATGACGATTTCCATTGACCAATCAACGGTGTGCAGCGTCACACGTCACACGCAGCCTGGCAAAAAGATCCGGATCTAAAAATTTAGACCCTGGTATCGAAGGGGAGCTAAAGAAGCGACCCGAACCGACCTGACGCGACCAGGGCCGACATATGGAAAAGCGGAAAAGAAGCAGGCCAGCCCGGGCTGACCCGGCCTGGCCCTGTAATGGAAAAGCGCCATTAGTTGTCATGATCAAACGTTACAAATGCAACTTACCGGGAAGCACCCTTCTCTGCCCTCTCCCACTTCCAGACGAACGCCTACCCTATATTATAGCACTTGGCTTAATTCAGCCGCTATAATTGAGCCTCTATCACAGGCGTTAATACAAACCTCATTCATCTGCGTTCAATTCCAAGTATATTTGGTATTTATAGAAGGAAGCACGTACGCAACTTTAAACCATCTCAGCCCGTTTTATAAATAATGCTTACGTCCGTTTAGAAAACTGTGCTTACGTGAAAGTCAAAGATGACGTTCAAGTACTTTTTTTATAAATGAGGCCCCAGAACTTTCAAAGTTATACATTCAACATAACTTGACATCACATTTCTAGGAATGTACACACATAATAATACTAATGATTTGTACTAACCTCTTTGAGTGCATTTTCTGATATTGCCTATTCATTTGTACCTAGTGTGTGACATGAGACAGAGGAACTCTTCAACCATGCTGGGTACTACCAGGCAGGGTCCATACCAGTGGAGGCTCCTCCATAGAGGTGGAGGAGGCCTGGCCTCCCCAATAATTTGAGAGAAGAGAGAGAGATTTTAAAAAGCAATAATTATATTTTTTATCAGACACACAACATACAATTCAGAACAATACTTCATCCATTTCTAATATTTATCCTGCAGAACAGCACTCATACACGCGTGTGGCAGAAAAGGGTACTACACTGAGGCCAGGCCTCCTGTCGGAAAGTGGTTTCTCATAGAAGTCAATGTGATGCAATTTTTTTTATGGCAATATGTGATTGGCCAAATCACTGAAAATGGGTGGGCACAGGAGGCCTGGCCTCCGTGTAGTACCTTTTTCCGCCACACGCGTATGAGTGCTGTTCTGCAGGATAAATATTAGAAATGGATGAAGTATTGTTCTGAATTGTATGTTGTGTGTCTGATTGACATAGTGTTTGAGTGCTTTTGACATGTCATTGATTATATGTAGTATGTTGTGGTGAATGTTGTGAGCCTGAGCAGAAGGGACAATAGCTGCTGCAGGCGGACCAGAGATTCATGCCAATTGTTTTGTTTATTTGATGACCCATTGTGCAGGCAATAAAAGCTGCTTCATCCACCATCCTGAGAGTGTCCCAATCCCTTCAGTACCGCCAAACACAAATTAATAATTTTTAACAAAGACAGATAAGAAGAACAGGGAACATTCCATCGCGAGTGAAGCGAGCAAGCGGAAAAAAAATTGGCCTCCTCAATTCTGGAAGTCACCAGCCTCCACTGGTCCATACATGGCATCAGCCCCAGGAGTACTACCCACCTCTCCTGCTCTACCCCTCAGCAGGTGTGTGCCATCCACAGTGCCCCATACTGGATACCTCCACAGACCATGAGGGTGTTCCACTGTGAGCCTGAGGCCAGGCGGGGGTTAGGACCGGCTGAGCTGAGACAACAGACAGCGCTGCAGTAGTGGCGGCTGGCCGATAGAGGGCGCTGGGGCGCCGCCCCCATCTTCACTTCCTAGTTGCGATTTGTAAAAGTTTTTTTTTTAAATAAACATTGTTTATTCACAAAATGCGGCTCATATTCTGTCGGCGTATCAGCATTCATTAAAAATCCTCCAATACAATAAACATTTTAATCTGTGTGTGTGTAAAATTCACTGTTAAAATACATAGGGGGAGGACGCGGGGCACCGGTCAATGCAAGTCTATGGCACTGCAAATACTTTTGGCTTACACGTGAGCTGTAGCAGCGCTCCAATTGGCTGTGTCTATTTCTTGGCCGGGGCGCAAAAATGTGCATCCTGAATATCCGGTTGTATATCCAGCATAAGATGTGGTGTTTGGGTTTTGCCATCTTTCATTTGTCTTCCACTTCCTACTTCCGGTGGCGCTGCTCTGTAGCGACTCGGGCCGGTGATACTGCTGGTTTGCTTCAAGTGTTTTTATTTGTTTTGTTCGTTTTGTGTTTTGTGTAATACACACAAACACAGATCACGGTATCCAACGGTATTTAATCTCACAGTGGGGAAAGCAATTTCGTCTAAACCCATAAATCCTTTCACGCCATGGATCGATTGGACTGTATAGCGCTTTCCCGTTTTCCGTCGGTAAAGAGCAGATTCATTCGCACAAGGTAAGATACAGACAACAGGCTGTTCACATAAATTAGAGTTTACTGTTCATCTTCTACACATATTTACGCAACTAGACACGATGCCCAAGAGAAGCTGATAGTGTGTTTGCATTAATAATCTATGCGCCTAATCATATTTCTGTTGTTAATTCATTCGTTTTAGGCATTTATAAAGAGATTATGTTTTAAGCTTCAGAGAGCCCACGTGAGAGTGTTTTAAGGCTTCAAGCTGTTTTTATATTTTTTGGTTTAAATTAGGCTACATTTTACAATTTAGCAGATGCTTTATCTAAAACGACGGACAATTAGAGATTAGCCTACAGGGACAGTCTCCCTGGCGTAATTGAGGGCTAAGTGCCTATAATCGTAACACAGACGGGGTGAATTTCATGAATGAAAGTGAAAGTTCTGTCACAAAACGCCGTTACGTATCCTCACACATGTTTAAGTGGGTATTGCGTGGGTAAAGTGAAATTACGTCTTTGTTTTGAGCGTTTTATGCGTGTGCACGCGAAAAAAAAAATGCGTGCACGATTTTTGAGGACCCCCCCGCCACTAATGTGAAAAATCCTGGAGGAAACACTGCTGTGCCCCACCCAAAAATTTTAGCACCAGCCGCCACTGAGGTCCAGACAGAGACCAGCCCACTCTGGATCACTCCCTTGATGATGAGGACATGGAGGCCTGTGTCAGGCGGCTGCTGGGCGCCCAGGCGTCGGAGCAGGCTGCGGCTCCCACAGCAGAGGCCCCTGACATGGAGTTCTTCTACGAGGTGGACAGCCTCGGCTGCCTGTGTGACCTCCAGATGTTCGGACAGACGGTGGCCGCCAGCACAGAGGAGCAGGGTGGCGACATGGAGCTCTGAAAGAAAGTTGATCTACTTTCAAAATGTGATCCCAAAAAGCCCAATTTGATCAGGTTTATTTCATTACCGTATTCATTATCATTAAAGTATAGATTCTTAAGTATCAAACGCTTACTAAACAGTTAAGTGCATTGCATATTCGAGGGGGAAGATTTCCTGCATTATTAAAACCTAATATGAATCATCTTGACTCAGTCTAAGGCAAAAGAGGAAGCGGGGGTTAACAGTGTATGCACGGTTGTGGATGTTTCACATGAGGATAGGAAATAGAAATGTATTATCCATAAACTGGCTCTACTTCTTGTACACAGAGTGTAAAATTAGAGTATATCATAGCAATATAACAGGCTGGCTAGCAAGACATAGAACACTTGAACACTTGACAGGCTTGAAGGGAGATTAGGCAACCAACCATAGCAGCTCTTTCTCCTCCACACCACAGTTCTTACACACACACACACCTACACACACACACACCTACACACACACACACACACACACACACACACACACACACACACACACACACACACACACACACACACACAGCCTCTGATTACATAGACCTCACCAGTATTTTTTTTGGGGTCTCTGTAAAAACAGGACAGTTTACAAGCCTCACCTGTGCTCAGCTCAGAGGACTGTAGACTCCGGTTACGAAATCCACCAGCCCTCGGGGCGTCAGTCAGGGACGGCATTTTGGTTTAGAATGTGATGAAAAGTTTAAGTGGTCTTAGGAATTAGCCAACAGCCCCTGGAAGTGCAGGTACGCTGTCCCCCTCCCACTCACCCACCACCCTGCGATCCCCCCCCAGGGTAGTTCCCATGGTCTGTGCCAAGTTGAGCATGCTCTGTGAGGTCTGGGGCAGAGGCAGCAGAGATAAGAAGACAGCCTGGGCTACAGATGCAGACATGCCCATTGTGCCTGGCATTAAGAGCCTATCATTCACACACACTGTACACACACAGATACAGCACACACACACACACACACACACACACACACACACACACACACACACACACACACACACACACACACACACACACACACACACACACACACAATTAGTATTGACACTGTTGTTTTATTTGAGAATATAACTTATGGACATTCTTATACATACCAGCTACAAGAAGTAGATGGGAAAGGGTACATGCAAAATGGCTATGCAAATCAACAGATAATGACAAAATTATATTTATAACATGTACTGGTGACCACAAATGTGCTTATGCAAAGTAGAAAAGTCTATGTTTTGGGAAAAACATGACATTGAGTCTCTATTTAACCTAAAGGGGAAAAAAGGAAATGTGATCTAAATAAGCTCCTGGTTGTATTTACAGTGTACATATTTACATCCCTGACAAAATACCACAGTTATGAAAGGGAGATGACAGGGGCTTTTAGAGGCCCAAAGCACCAAATAATCATATCATCTGGCAATGCATGATCATCGACTGCCATATAACACAACATCATCAGAATATGTACAAAAAAAAAACATTCAACAGCTGGTCTCATAAGCCTGGGACAACCTCCACCATTTGATCCACGGGGAATGGAAATGGAACAGATCCCAGGACAGTTCTGTACAGCCCAGTGTGACTGGTAGAGCTTCCCTCAGCAGGGGGCCGAGGCACACAGAGAGCCGCTGGCCTCCGGACAGTCCCTGCGGTCACGCTCCGTCAGCTTCAGGATGACAACCTTCCTCTGGAGCTGCACCTGCTTAGCAGCCAGGGGCTTGGGGCAGTCCTCTACCGGCTGCAGTGCACTGTGGGGGGGGACCGAGGCCTCGCAGTCCTGTGGCAGCTCCCCCCCCTGGGCCAGCAGCATGCTGACGATGTCCGCGTAGCCCCCCCGCACCGCCACGTGGAAGGGGGTGAGCCCGTGCTCGTCGGACAGGGCCGCACCTTCTGGGCAGTGGGCCAGGAGCTCCTTCACCACGTCGCAGTGCCCCCCCTCCGCCGCCAGGTGGCACGGCGTGCACAGAGCCTGGTCGGTGTCGCGGGGGTCCGCCCCTTCCTCCAGCAGCATCTTCACCGTGGGCAGGTGGCCCCTCCGGGCGGCCAGGTGCAGGGCGGTCAGCCCCCGGTCGGTCCGGGCCCGGAGGTCCGCCCCGTGCTTGACCAGCAGGCGGGAGGTGCTGGTGTGGCCCGTCTCGGCAGCCACGTGCAGGGGGGCGCGCAGGTCGGCCGACGTCACGCCCACGTCCGCCCCCAGCTCGATCAGGATTCGCGCCACGCGGTACTGCCCCCTCTGGGAGGCCAGGTGCAGGGGCGTGCGGCCGTCCGCCGTCTGCCCGTCCACGTCCGCCCCGGCCTGCTTGACCAGCAGCTTGGTGATTCCCAGGTGGCCCTGCCAGGCCGCCAGGTGGAGGGCCGTCCAGTCGTCTTTCCCCTTGACCCGGACGTCCGCCCCGCGGCTCAGCAGCACGCGCACCACGTTCTCCTGGCCGTGCTGGCAGGCCACGTGGGCGGCCGTGCGGCCCTGGGCGTCCGTCTCGTTGAGGGAGGCCCCGCGGTCCAGGAGCAGACGGGTGATGGCTTCGTCGCCGTTCTGGGCGGAGCAGTGCAGGGCCGTGTACTGGTCCTCGTCCCGGGCGTTGACGTTGGTCCCCCGGCGGCCCAGGAGGAGCTCGGCCAGGGGCTTCAGGTGCTTCTCGGTGGCCAGGTGGAGGGGCGTGGAGCCGCGGCCGTCGGCCAGGTTGGGGTCGGCGTTGTTGAGCAGGAGGAACTTGACGGCCTCCTCGTTGGCCAGCCCCACGGCGTGGTGCAGCAGGCTGCCCCCGCCCTCCAGGAGCAGGTCCACGTCCTGGGGCTGCAGGATCTTCATCAGCTTGGTGATGTCCTTGGTACGGACGGCGTCGCACAGCTTCCTCCTCTGCACCTCGCCGGAGTCTGAAGGACAACAACAACACAGAGGAGATCAGGCTTAGGGACACATACTGTAATAAGGCTTAGGGACACATACTGTACTTAGACCATATTATTAGTTGTATGGAGGCTGTTGAGAGTAAGACACACTCTCGTCAATAATGATCGTGACGAGCATAAATGTAATGTACTGCAATAAGACATGTTTATATTACAATTCTGTGAACATTAGTAACCACTTTTACCACAGGTATTCTCTTTCTCAAACGAGAGGGTGATGGAGTCTTGGGAGGAGAAGGCTGAGTCGATGGAGGATATGCCAGATAGCCTCTTGCTGGTGTTTTCTTTGCTGGGACAGCAGTCCTCTACACGGTCAAAGCTCCTAGATATCCCAGAATCCACCTGGCTGAGCAGCTCTGATAGGCTGTAGTCTTTCTCTGGCAGCATGGCTGACTTGGGCCTGACCGGCTTCTGTTCTTTAGCCTGTAAGAGACATCACTCGTTAGGATAAAGAAAAACATCTTTCTATCACCGTATTTCATATTGACATGTTCATACAACTGACTTAGTTTAAACTCTGTGAAGGTTAAGCAAGTCTCCCACCCTGTAAAGATTCTAGTGTAGCCTACAGCTAGGTTGCACAATAACACCTGTAATTTCTTCTAAACAAACACCCGGTCGTTTTCTAGTCACGTACAACAAGTACCCAGGAAATGACACAGCACAGAGCGCTGGTTAAACATTGCCACTAGACTGCATTCTTGTGTTGTGATGGAACTGTTTGTCAGGATCAAACATTTACACTGCACTATGCCCTATGGAAACAATAACGTCCACAGAATTTTGAAACTTTGCATTTTAGACATTCTAGACATACCGAAGAGTTTTCTGATTGTCAGAATGGAATAACAACAGGTATAGTACCGTACATGTCTACCTGTGTGGTGTCAGGGAGAATGAAAGGATGAATAGGAAAAGACGCAAAAGGGGGGAAGAGGATGTATTTGTTGGTAGTCGTACCTGGTCAGTGGTGAGGCCGTTGCAGGGGCTGTTCTCTGGTTCAGGGGCGTGGCTCTTGGACTCTTCTTGGGGTTTGGAACACAGCTCCTCGGCTTCTGAGGTGATTTCTGCAGAGAGGGACCAGATAGCCAGGTTAACCTCACTAGAGTAAAGCGGTGCGACAACAGCATTCTGAAATGCTTATATCTGTGCGCACACACACACACACGCACACGCACACACAGACACAGACAGTCACGCACACACACACCACACACCATGTACACACACCACACACACACACCACACACACACACACACACACACACACACACACACACACCACACACACACACACACACACACACACACACACACACACACACCACACACACCACACAGACACACACACACACACACACACCACACACACACTCACCCTGGAAGCTGGGTCTGGCGTCAGGTGCGTTGGCCCAGCAGCGCTGCATGAGGCTCAGCAGGCGGGAGCAGGCGGGGGGGCGGCCGCGGGGCACGGCGCCCAGGTCAGGACGCACCCCCTTCACCACCTTTACCATGATCTGCAGGATGTTGTTCTCTCCTGGGGAAGACAGGGGTCGTGGCGTTACAACCACACCATCACAGGATCAACCCCCCCCCTAAAATAAAATAACCGAAAGACACATTCCAGGTATAACCCAGTCCAGATAGAAGACATGCTCGACCCCAGGATCTCTGGGCCAAATGAAAGCCTATTATTCAAATGATTGAAGACATCGTGCCTTAGAATAATATAAAACAACATCAACTTGTGTATTGGTAGTACCAATACTAATATTGACAATTATTCATGATCATCTTCCTGTGTCAAGAAGAAGGAGACAGATGTTTTTGGGGCGGCTAGCCACATGCCGAAGTGTCCTTGGGCAAGACACTGAACCCCAAATTGCTCCCAGTGAGCAGGCCGGCGCCTTGCATGGTAGCTTGCCGCCATTGGTGTGTGAATGTGTTTGTGAATGGGTGAATGAGAGGCCGTTGTAAAGCGCTTTGGATAAAGGCACTTTGGATAAAGGCGCTATACTGTATAAGTGCAGTCCATTTACCATTACCATTCATGTTTTTGTTTCCAACACCAGCCGTGGAAAATCTCGTTCCCTTCCTCCTGGCCAGGCCTCTTATCTGACTGACTGTGGGGCCGGCCAGCCAAAGTAAACACAGTTAGGTGGTGGCGTTAATCTCAGGTCGCTCCTACTTCTTTTGTGGCTTTAATACCCTTCACAGAAGAAGGAGGAACCTGGGAGGAGATGGAAAAGGGGGCTGTTCTATACTTCCTTAAGTGAGGTGCCACAGGGGCCAATGCCAACGTTGCTGCCCTGATCCAGAGCTGAAAACTGAAAAGAGGCAAATTCCTTCAGCTGCAGTAGCACCTGATACGCCTGGGAAACACCACTCCACCTGCCAGTCTGGCCCTGTCCGCATGCTCTGGAATTCACCAGGTAAACATACACACACACACACACACACACACATACACAGAGATACGTACACACATACACACAGACACAGACACAGACACAGACACAGACACAGACACAGACACATACGTACACATACACAAACATAGATACGTACACACACAGACACAGACACAGACACACACAAAGACACACACAGAGATACGTACACACACACACACACACACATACGTACACATACACAAACACGGATACTAACACACAGATATGTACACACACACACAGACACAGACACACACGCACAGATACGTACACACACAGATACGTACAGACACAGACACAGACACACACAGACACAGGCACAGACACAGATACACACACAGATACACACACACACAGACACAGACACAGACAGACACACACACACACGTACACCCACCCACCCACACACACACACACACACACAGACACACACACACACACACACACACACACACGCACACACACAGCGGCACCGCCAACGTGTGCATTGTGACTTAATGTCTGCAACCTTCACTTATGGAGACACAGGACAGAACCATGTATCATGTGAGAAGTGAATCAGGTGGACATGACTACAGACATGATCGATAGATTGAGCTATAGAACTACCATAAAAGTATAGGATCTATGAGTGTTATAGGAGTGAATCTTATGGACAATAACCAAACAGACTAAAGACTGGGCCATTCAGAATAGTTGTTAATGAGTTACAGAAAATGAACCAGCAGTCCCTACATCCATATTAGGGAGCACTTTGAGCTGCAACGCTTGCAGGAAGAGTGCTATTCAAATAAAGGTTCATATTATTATTATTATTATTATTATTATTATTATTATTATACGTTCTGTCTGCATGGCTCACCTTGGTATGGTTTCTTTTGCGTGAGAATTCCCCAGATGACGATTGAGAAGCTGGAACAGGAAAGGAAGTTAGTGTCAGACCATACTATGAACTGTCCTTTTGATAAACATCACATGAATGAGACTAAGCCGTTGTGTGTTCTCCAGACATCATAATTACATATGAATAAATGTTCATGATTCATAAATAGGGAATAAAACAAACAGAGACTGTGTCTGTAAATCATAACTAAACATAAGACACATAAGTCCTTTGCTGTGATGGACAGAGAAAGACAGAGAGAGACAGAGAGAGGACAGAGAGAGGACAAGGACAGGACAGCGAGAGAGAGACAGAGAGAGACAGAGAGAGGACAGAGAGACAGAGAGAGACAGAGAGGACAGAGAGAGGACAGAGAGAGGACAAGGACAGGACAGAGAGAGGACAGAGAGAGGACAAGGACAGGACAGAGAGAGGACAAGGACAGGACAGAGAGAGGACAGAGAGAGGACAGAGAGAGGACAAGGACAGGACAGAGAGAGGACAGAGAGAGGACAAGGACAGGACAGAGAGAGGACAAGGACAGGACAGAGAGTGGACAAGGACAGGACAGAGAGAGGACAAGGGGAGGGTGGCCCACCTGTAGACGTCATGCTTGGGGTCCGAGACCCTGTCCTTCTGGATGATGCTCTCCGGGGGCAGGTAGGCGATGGTTCCGCAGAAGCCGTCCCGGCTGATGTCGTCGGCCCGCGAGAGGCCGTTCCACCGGGCCAGCCCAAAATCCGAGATCTGCGGGGAGAGAACAGACAACAGATAAGACAAGGGGCCTTTTTCCCCCATAAGTGTTATGACAACGAGGACTCACTTCACCCAGCTATCTGAGGGGAATCGGCGGTGCTCAACCCTCGCTGTACGTACGTACGCACGCAAGGGCCACGACGAGGACAGCCCTGTCCTCGCCTGTACTTGCTTTCCTCTCGTGTGAGAAGAGGCCCTGTACGACCGCGAGCTGCATGTGTAGGCGAGTACACACACTCGCTATGTGGTTGGCAGAGCCTGTATGAAGCCTGTCATAACAGGCCCAGGTTAGGTGTTTACATCCAGGTATTAAAGCAGAGAGGAACGTTCCCACCCATCTCTCTCTGGCTGCTCCATTAGTCATCCACAGGGAGGTTGGAGATCAGGTGGGATGAAGGCAAGGGAGACACCCTTCTGCCCAGAGCATGTGCACGGGTGCCATTTAAAGCAAATGATAGTGAAAAACAAATTCCCTCCCTCCCACCTCTCGGAGCTGAAATTCCCTTTAAGGTAATCCTTCATAAGGTAATCCTTAAAGGACAGACCCGTTGAAGGATCTCTGGCTGGTGGGAGTCATGCAGTATCCATTTGGCTAAAGGTTTACACAACTAAAAATCCCACCCCATAGTTATAGCAACAAAGAGAATCGTAGGCTACATTTTGAACATTAGACAGATGTCATGCTTTGGCCTATCTATGTTCATCGGATAGTGTTCGCTCCTAACTGCGTCTGTGTTTTCACAACATGACTCGACACGACCGAGAAATGTGACTACCATGTACATGTCGGTCCTGTGTGAGCGCAGTGGTGGGTGACTGTGACATGTCAGTCCTGTGTGAGCGCAGTGGTGGGTGACTGTGACATGTCAGTCCTGTGTGAGCGCAGGGGTGGGTGACTGTGACATGTCAGTCCTGTGTGAGCGCAGGGGTGGGTGACTGTGACATGTCAGTCTCACCTTGACGTGGTAGTGGGCGTCCAGCAGGATGTTGGCCGGCTTCAGGTCCAGGTGGAGCAGAGGCGGACTCATGCAGTGCAGGAAGTTCATGCCCACCGCCGTCTCGTGGATGATGCGGAAACGCAGCTCCCAGGGCAGGGGCTCGGCCGCCAGCAGGGTCTCCAGAGAGCCCGTCTCCATGTACTCCATCACCAGACCCTGGGGGTCCCCACAGATCCCGTACACTGGCAGGATGTAGCGGAACTTAGCTGCCTCCATCTTCTTAGCCTCCTCCAGCAGCTCGGCACGCTCCCTGTAATAGACCTGGACGTTAATATATGTATATTATATTATATATGTATGTTAGATATATATATACACCTGGACGTTAATATATGTATATGATATTATATATGTATGTTAGATATATACCTATACACCTGGACGTTAATATATGTATATGATATATATATATACAGTATGTATGTTAGATATACAGTATGTTAGACTAAACTACAGACAACATGTTAGACTAAACTACAGACGACATACTGTTTTACAAGCTGGTCACAAGCAAATGCAATAACTCTGAGGCCACTTGATTCCCTTTACAAAAAAACATTCAAGATACTTGACCGAAAGGCCAACAGCCACCATTGCCATATAGTACAAAAGTACAATTAAGGTTCTACATGGGCTTGCACCTCCTCCACTGAGTTAGTTTATAACTCAGAAGGATAGTATTAGCAGGGCAACAAGGGCAACTACTAGAGGAGACTGTGATGTACCATAGACGTAGTAAGTTTGGGGAAACAGTCTTCTCAGTCAGAGCCATCCATTACTGGAATACCCTTCCTACTGATCTAAGAGAGTGCAATAACTTTCTAACTTTTAAACTTAAACTTAAGGGGTGGCTTAAACTAAACCAAATCATACTCATTTCAAGCACTGCTCGTAAACACTGTTTTTAATTATATTCGTCACTTTGTCATGTATCTGTGTATTTTCTCGTTTTGTACTGTATTGCAATGTTGCGTCATTTTGCTGTGCCTGCTTATGTTGTATTGTCTTGCTTTGTCTTGTATTGTCATGTAGTGTATTGCCTGTTGTGTCATTTTGTTGTGCTTGGTGATGTTTTCAATGACACTACACCATTCATTTTGTAATAGCCTGCTCAGGGACTACAGATGGAAATTAGCTCATGAGCTAACTCTGGTGTATTTACATTGATGTGGAAACTGATTTGTTGATTAATGTGCACTGTCCCTGGTAAATAAATAAATAAATAGGCAACACCTGCATGTTAGACTAAACTACAGACAACATGTATGTTAGACTAAACTACAGACAACCTGTATGTTAGACTAAACTACAGACAACATGTATGTTAGACTAAACTACAGACAACATGTATGTTAGACTAAACTACAGACAACATGTATGTTAGACTAAACTACAGACAACCTGTATGTTAGACTAAACTACAGACAACATGTATGTTAGACTAAACTACAGACAACATGCATGTTAGACTAAACTACAGACAACATGTATGTTAGATTAAACTACAGACAACATGTATGTTAGACTAAACTACAGACGACATGTATGTTAGACTAAACTACAGACAACATGTATGTTAGACTAAACTACAGACAACATGTATGTTAGACTAAACTACAGACAACATGTATGTTAGACTAAACTACAGACAACATGTATGTTAGACTAAACTACAGACAACATGTATGTTAGACTAAACTACAGACAACATGTATGTTAGACTAAACTACAGACAACATGTATGTTAGACTAAACTACAGACAACACCTGTATGTTAGACTAAACTACAGACAACATGTATGTTAGATTAAACTACAGACAACCTGTATGTTAGATTAAACTACAGACAACATGTATGTTAGACTAAACTACAGACAACCTGTATGTTAGACTAAACTACAGACAACATGTATGTTAGACTAAACTACAGACAACATGTATGTTAGACTAAACTACAGACAACATGCATGTTAGACTAAACTACAGACAACATGTATGTTAGACTAAACTACAGACAACATGTATGTTAGATTAAACTACAGACAACATGTATGTTAGACTAAACTACAGACAACATGTATGTTAGACTAAACTACAGACAACATGTATGTTAGACTAAACTACAGACAACCTGTATGTTAGACTAAACTACAGACAACATGTATGTTAGACTAAACTACAGACAACATGCATGTTCGACTAAACTACAGACAACATGTATGTTAGACTAAACTACAGACAACATGTATGTTAGACTAAACTACAGACAACATGTATGTTAGACTAAACTACAGACAACATGTATGTTAGACTAAACTACAGACAACCTGTATGTTAGACTAAACTACAGACAACATGCATGTTAGACTAAACTACAGACAACATGTATGTTAGACTAAACTACAGACAACATGTATGTTAGACTAAACTACAGACAACATGTATGTTAGACTAAACTACAGACAACATGCATGTTAGACTAAACTACAGACAACATGCATGTTAGACTAAACTACAGACAACATGCATGTTAGACTAAACTACAGACAACATGCATGTTAGACTGGGGTAGTGGTGGTCTAGTGGATAGTGAGTTGGACTTGGGATCGGAAGGTTGTGAGTTCAAATCCCGCCTGAAGCCACACCACTACTAGTGTGCCCTTGGGTAAGGCACTTAGCCCTCAGTTACTCCAGGGGGAATGTCCCTGTAATTCGTAATTGTAAGTCGCTTTGGATAAAAGCGTCTGCTAAATGGCAAAATTATTATTATTAATTAATTAGACTAAACTACAGACAACATGTATGTTAGACTAAACTACAGACAACATGCATGTTAGACTAAACTACAGACAACATGTATGTTAGACTAAACTACAGACAACATGCATGTTAGACTAAACTACAGACAACATGCATGTTAGACTAAACTACAGACAACATGTATGTTAGACTAAACTACAGACAACATGTATGTTAGACTAAACTACAGACAACATGCATGTTAGACTAAACTACAGACAACATGTATGTTAGACTAAACTACAGACAACATGTATGTTAGACTAAACTACAGACAACATGCATGTTAGACTAAACTACAGACAACATGCATGTTAGACTAAACTACAGACAACATGTATGTTAGACTAAACTACAGACAACATGTATGTTAGACTAAACTACAGACAACATGCATGTTAGACTAAACTACAGACAACATGTATGTTAGACTAAACTACAGACAACATGTATGTTAGACTAAACTACAGACAACATGTATGTTAGACTAAACTACAGACAACATGTATGTTAGACTAAACTACAGACAACATGTATGTTAGACTAAACTACAGACAACACCTGTATGTTAGACTAAACTACAGACAACATGTATGTTAGACTAAACTACAGACAACATGTATGTTAGACTAAACTACAGACAACATGCATGTTAGACTAAACTACAGACAACCTGTATGTTAGACTAAACTACAGACAACATGTATGTTAGACTAAACTACAGACAACATGTATGTTAGACTAAACTACAGACAACATGTATGTTAGACTAAACTACAGACAACATGTATGTTAGACTAAACTACAGACAACACCTGTATGTTAGACGGCTGTGGCGCATGAGGTAGAGCCGCCGTCTAATGATCGCAAGGTCGGCAGATCGGCGGTTTGAGCCCCGGCTGGCCACATTTCAAAGTGTCCTTGGGCAAGACACTGAACCCCAAAATTGCTCCCAGTGAGTGGGCGCCTTTCATGGTAGCTTGCCGCCATTGGTGTGTGTAAATGGGTGAATGAGAGGCCGTTGTAAAGCGCTTTGGAATAAGGCGCTATATAAGTCAGTCCATTTACCATTTACCATTAGACTAAACTACAGACAACATGTATGTTAGACTAAACTACAGACAACATGTATGTTAGACTAAACTACAGACAACATGTATGTTAGACTAAACTACAGACAACATGTATGTTAGACTAAACTACAGACAACATGTATGTTAGACTAAACTACAGACAACATGTATGTTAGACTAAACTACAGACAACATGTATGTTAGACTAAACTACAGACAACATGTATGTTAGACTAAACTACAGACAACATGTATGTTAGACTAAACTACAGACAACATGTATGTTAGACTAAACTACAGACAACCTGTATGTTAGACTAAACTACAGACAACATGTTAGACTAAACTACAGACAACATGTATGTTAGACTAAACTACAGACAACATGTATGTTAGACTAAACTACAGACAACATGTATGTTAGACTAAACTACAGACAACATGTATGTTAGACTAAACTACAGACAACATGTATGTTAGACTAAACTACAGACAACATGTATGTTAGACTAAACTACAGACAACCTGTATGTTAGACTAAACTACAGACAACATGCATGTTAGACTAAACTACAGACAACATGTATGTTAGACTAAACTACAGACAACATGTATGTTAGACTAAACTACAGACAACATGTATGTTAGACTAAACTACAGACAACATGTATGTTAGACTAAACTACAGACAACAGACCCTCAGGTTTGGCTGTCTTTGTAAAAGTGACCATTTGCATCCCTCAATCCACAAGTCATTCTTCAGATTCTCCTTTTTCTTCTGTTATATGGCACAGGTCTTTGAAGCCATGTCTTCTATGCAAAGCTGTGTCATGAAATACCTTTAGTTTTGACCCACAAAACAACTTTGTACCCATCAGGTAAACACATTTACCTGCTTCCCTGTGCTGTAAATCAGTGACCCCCTCCAGACAAGATACATTTAGGGGAGAGATTTTAAGTATTTAGGTTGTTATAGCATATCTGTCCGAAGGCTCCATTCCTAAAGCTAGGCCTTAATGGCATTCCTCCAGTGCCTGTAGAGCAGCCAGTGCAGCGTGGAGTATGAACAGACCTCTTGTTCCCAGGGCTCTGGTTCAACCTTTGCACAATTACCTTTATCAGTCCTGCTAATCGCCCTCAGACGGAGCAGTGTATCAGCGATGACCTCACCGGAGAGATCTCAAGGAGAGTTCACTTCGAAAGCAAACTCAGATTAGCCAATTCAACTGATAATGTGTATGAGGGGGGGGGACTGTCTGCACTACAAAGACATCAGGCCTAACTCTGAGGATTCAGTGTTAAAAATGCAAATGCAAAAAAAAAGCAAGAGTAACCTTTTTTTAAAGATAAATAAAAAGAAGACAGGATACTGAGTGTTGAGGAATGAGTTTCTTATGTATATCAACAGCTAGTCTGGCAGCCATGTTTTAGACTTTGAGGGTTAAAAATCACTAAGTCATTGAGGTCCAATAAAGCCGTATGGCTCTCCATCAACAACATCTAACAGGCATGAAGAATCAGTGCACATAATGTGGATTTCAGAGACAGAGGCCTCTGCACACTAATCCCTTACTTCACGTAAAGCACTCCTCAGCAGCCCTTCAGAACCAAACAATGTCCCCTTTTTTTTTTTTAAAGGAACGGGCCCAGCAAGACTGGTTCTGCAACTTTTCTTATTGTCTCCACAAAACACAGACTGCCTAGAACCCAGGCAGACAAAGCTGGCTTTGAGTCATTGGAGTCAGTGGAGGGGCAGGCAAATGATAGTTTATGTACTCTGTGGATGCTCAGAGCTGATAGCATCTTTGGTTCAGGTTCAGTGGATGCAGTTGTCACACCGCAGGTTGGAGGAGGACTTGACAGGTTTTTTGTTCACAGCTCAAGCATTTCCTCTGTGGATCTGGAACAACTTTTGCGAATGTTTTGTAAGAACAGTAGGGTAGACTAGATCAGTGAGATACGAGATCAAATTATCAAAATCAAACAAAGAACCTGTTTGCAATCATAATAACAGACAGCCTTCGGGTGAGTGTAGGCCTACATTGCCGTAAGCTAAATTAAGTTTAGGAGCAACAGGATCTCAACATTGTTTTCCAGGCTGTAAAAGCTCTCAAATAACATAAAGTATGGTTAAAGTATGGTTAAAATGCTTTTCGTATGGTTAAAATGCTTTTCGAGGCATAACTTGATATTGACTCGGAAATATGCTGAATGGCACTTATATTCTATACATGCAAGTGGAATACCAACAAAAATAGAGATTTAACTGCACGTTATTGTGATTGATGCAAATCTTTCATATACCTACAGTATTCTGCTTCATAATATCAAGTTGAGAACATTATATCAAAAGCAAGAAAGACTTGATATTCCTCTTTGAACCTCTTCAGAGTCCCCAAGGTGTATAGCCTACTCTCAGAAGACTGTGAGGAAACCTCGGTTAAGGAGAGGGTAGGGACATGGTGTACTGCTGATGGGGACAGGTCTTCTGGTGTATTGTCCTGGTGTTGACATGCATGATACAGGACACTGGTCGTCCACACAGGAGGGCAGGAAGGCATTGTAAGAGAGAAAGAGTATGCTAGCATAATGTTTCACTCTCTCCTCTCCTGTCACACATATACTGTACACACACACACACACACACACACACACACACACACACACACACACACACACACACACACACACATTTACCATTAATACCTGAACAATTTTCATGAGCATGTGCAGTAAGCTGTACAACAAACACAGCTGAGGGTTTGAAAGATGAAATGACTTCCCATAACAACAAGAATCATTCCAAAACATTTCCTCATTTTGTGCTTAGCACAGAGCTTAGCAATTTGAGAGACACAACCAATAGAAGGAAATGCATTCCAAAGGCATGTGTAATGTCTGGGGTCGCCTGGGAGAAAGGGCCAGGTTGTTCCTTCATTTAGATGGAGATTTAAATGAGCCCCTCCCGGGGATGTGTTGATGTTCAGAGTAACTGTCCTTCTGGCTGGGGTGAGCTGCTCTGCCTAAGCTGCTCTGGTCTCTTTGATATGCAGCTGCACAATCCTCTCCTGGGGCAATGCCCTTAAACTTCACCACGGTGAAAGGGCCTACTTCAGTATGGTTCAGTCCATGGAGTAAGGCCATAGCACACAGATGGTCCAAACTAATCAAACATTTACAGTTGTACCTCCAATACAACACCATTAGAGATCAAATGTTCTTCCCTGAAGATGTATCATATCTCCTCATAAAAGATACACTCCTATACATACCTAGCTTCATTCCCATCATCAGGACAAAGCAAAACAGTAAAGATGATAAGAGTGACACTAAGTTCGGTGCTGCCCAGTTCCTAGTCTACGTCACTCCCTCAGAAAGACAGAGGAACAAACTCAGCTTTGTACACTGCAGTAGACAGAGGCTGTCCAACAGATAACCTGAGGTCCTCACACATAAATCACTTACACAACTCCCTAACGTTCTTCATACCCACACACTATTAAAACAAGTTGTCACACTCACTTATCGTCTACATGAAGGCAGGGAGGGCACTTGATAGCCAGCCATGTTTTCCACTGTACATGCCGGACTTTGTATACTTGTCCAAAGCCGCCTGAGCCTATCTTCTCCCAGCTGCCAAACTCAGAGGAGCCAAAGGTTCTCAACAGTCCCATGTTCCCATGGGAAGTGTCCGGCACATCCATATCCGTCTTTAGGAAGGCTTCTGCTGTGTAAAAAAAAATCCCAAATCCCTATTTTTTCTCTCCGACACACACTCACAAGAACTAAACATACACACACCTGCCAACTGTGAGCTCTTCCTTGTTTTTTCTGCCCTTGCCTAACTCAGTGTGGCCCCTCCCTAACTCAGTGTGGCCCCTCCTCTCTTCAGGTGAAAACAGGGGAAGGGCCTAATGTCATCACTTCCTGGGCTTAGGGTTAGGAAGGGCCTAATGTCATCACTTCCTGGGCTTGCCACACAATAGACAGATAGGATCAACTTTTACTAGGCACTCCACTGTCTATTATTCTTTTCAGTTTTTCAAGGGGAATCATTAATCTACCCCCCCCCCCCCCCAAGTCATACTCTCTCATATTTCTTCCCATCATAATCTCCATAGTAAGCTGGAATTCAAGAACAGTGGAATGCAGTATCTTATCCAACACCGTTGTCTCTCTGAGAATCATTACACTGCCAAAGTCACGGTAAAGCCCCTCAGGAGAGGAGGGGAATATCCTTTAAACAATGGTATGCTATGTGATATTATCCAGATGGCTCTGGCTTTGGAATGTGTGGATTCCTCTCTGAAGCACACTAAGCCATTCATGAGGTATAACAGTAGTCCAGAACCACCAGCCTGGTCATAAGCCTAATGGCTTCCCTGGCCATCCAGCCACTGAGAAGTGCCAGTGACTCAGCATGACTGATACGTTGAGCACTCAACATGAACAACCACTGTGAGCGGGGAAAGGACTAGCCTATACTGTTTCTATTACTACAAAGTATGGACTGAATTCATTATGATGACTCATTGTGATGATTCCAGACCACCTGTGATCATGTGATCATGTGATCTGGTCTTGATTGATACATTCTGGGTTAGGCAGAACCAGAACTGTGGTACATTTGTCCTATTTGTATTAACATATGCAGGGTGAAATGGGCCATGTGGGAAGCAGCTCTAACAAGAATGAGATCTTAGTGGTCCATTAGGGGCGGCTGTGTCTCAGGAGGTAGAGTCAGCCTTGACTGATCGAAAGGTTGGCAGATCGGCGGTTCGAGCCCCGGCTGGCCACATGTCGTGTCCTTGGGCAAGACACTGAACCCCAAATTGCTCCCAGTGAGCGGGCCGGCACCTTGCATGGTAGCTTGTCTACCTCGCCATTGGTGTGTGAATGTGTGTGTGAATGGGTGAGTGAGAGGCCATTATAAAGCACTTTGGGATAAGGCCTAGCTATATAAGTCAGTCCATTTAGCATTTCTGAGGGACCTTACCTCATACCATTGTGACGCACATGATCACAGAGAGACAGAGATGAGTGTTGGAGGCCTGAGGCTAATAGACCAGCAGAATTACCATGACAACAGCTGAAGGTGTTGTCTGTGTGAATCAGGGCCTAAGACGACGGTCCACACCTCAAGTGAAGTGTGATACAATGAGTGTCGTCATACCTCTCATCCAGTGGAAATGCTCAAATCCATAATACACAAGATGCTGAAATTCACCTTGACACTCTCCCATGGTTTCAAGGACGTGCCGTCCATATAAGCAGAGTAAGCAGTGCTTACCCAACGAAAAAATAAAAAAGGACCGTGAAAGTATTAAAATAAAAGTGCATGTAACCGTTTGTTTGTTTTCATTAAAAGAGTCGTATTTTAGGTCCCAGGGCAGCAGGAGTCATTCATTTTGACGTTGCATTTTTAGCGCCACCTGCAGGGGTAACCACTTCCTACTCTGCTTGCATTGCGTTGCATTATAAGCACTTCTCTCTCTGCTTTCCCTCACGTACATTCGAATGCGTGAAAATGTATTTTTAAATGTTTTACGATGCCTCAGCCCGCTGTTTAATGTGGCCAGGGTAAGCATGCTTACAGCCAATCAGTAGGTCTTTAATTCCGATAAGAGCTACTGATTGGCTCTCATCACTTTCAAGTTCACTTAACATTTCACCTCTCGCCCGGCAGAATAGCTTATGCCAGCTAGCTCAAACGATCTAAATAATAATAATCAATAAGGATAACTTGCTTGATTTTGTGAATATGGACATTACTGTCAGCGACCTAAAGGGATTTCGTAGACTGGACTGGACTGGAAAAACACAACTACTGGCTAAAGGCCGCCCGAAGCCACCGCTCACCGATCTTCACACCCAGAAAGGGAGAGTCGCTAGGGGCTACAGCAAGCCTGGTATGAGCGGTTTATATGATTTATATGATTCGTGAGGCTGGTGATGTGTGATGTGATGTCAAGTGCCTGTGTGACAAAGTGTGAAAAGAAAGTGTGTAGTGAGTTTACTATGGAGGATGGAAACGGTGTGTGTCTGTGTTGTGCATGTGTGCGTTTGCGATGTTGAAACTGGACTTGTAGATTTCAGCAGGTTGGCTACTTGAAAAGATCTTGGTTCAAAAAAGATTGAACAATGAGCACCCCTGATATAGTCGAAACTGGCAACTGTTTTTTTTGTTTTTGGTAATCTGATCACAAAGTGACACTACCGTTTATTAGCGGGTTCTAGGGCATCAAGCATTTCCTTTAAACTGTGTTCACTGATAGCGTGTATGTGTAATTACGTGTATTTCTATATCTTATGCTTACCCAATCTAAAAGCTCACGGCACGTGCCTGTTGTCTATCTATGCCAAATTTTGTGGACACAAAGTTGATTTGTCCATCCATGTTCCCTGTCGTACCAACCAGTTCAGTCCGTTTGCTCATAAGCAGCAGAAGAATCTGAGACGTTCATGGCTAAACGACATCATAGTTTTACTACATTATATAACATGTGTATTTACAAAGCGTGAACGTAGCAGCGCCTGAACACTCGATGATTCCCACATCATTTGCGCATATTCACAGATCATTTAGCAGGTAGCGCCCTCTTCTGGGTGATTGTATATTACACTGAAAATGCGTGGTGGATGGGTCTTCCAGCACGACAATGACCCAATACACACGGCCAATGTAACAAAGGAGTGGCTGAAGAACAAGCACATTGAGGTCATGGAGTGGCCTAGCCAGTCCACGGGCTTTAATCCAATAGAACATCTGTGGAGGGAGTTGAAGCTTCGAGTTGGAGAGGATCTGCAAAGAGGAGTGGACCAAAGTCCCTCCTGAGATGTGCGCAAACCTGGTGACCAACTACAAGAAACTTCTGACCTCCATGCTTGCCACCAAGGGTTTCTCCTCCAAGTTCTAAGTCATGTTTTGCTAGGGGATCAAATACTTATTTCCCTCGATCAAATGCAAATCATTTTATAACTTTTATATAATGTGTTTTTCAAGATAATTTGGGGATATTCAGTCTCTCATAATTAAAATAAACCTACCATTAAAATTATAGACCGTTCATTTCTTTGTAAGTGGGCAAACTTACAAAAATCAGCAGGGGATCAAATACTTATTTCCCCCACTGTATGTCATGGAGATCTGGTGGATCAGTTGGAGTCTTGGCCTGTGTTATAATGGATGGATGATCTCCATTCGGTAAAACAGGCCAAAACAACAACATTCTGTTTTTTGCAATGCATTCAGTGCCAAAAATATAATATAATGTAATCTTCGCGAGACTTAGCAAAAATAAGCCTGGATCTTCCTTTAGCGACGTTGGAGGAATACCCTCCAGATCTGCTAGTAAATCAAGCTTAAACAGCTACACAAACATGTTGCTTGCCTCTGTTTTTTTTCTCTACATGTATTACTCCGTGTCATTCAAAATCAAATCCACCCCACTACTGGTTGAATACTTCTGGTCTTGACTGCTCATGTCTTGGCGTCCTGGTGAAACCCACTCAGACCTGCAATTTCAATGACTGCAGCTATTTTTCTTTTAACCTTCCGACAGACAATTTAATCAAATTCATCTTTTTGTAACTCAGTAATTCAGTATATAAATATTGCAAGACATGCATGTTTAAATATTCACAAATCATGATAAGGCATTCAAATATTCAATGTCTTGCTTTGGTTTAAGTAGTAACTCTTCTATCCAAACAATATCTTGGTCAAACTGTGAACCAAATGAACAATTTATTATCTTTTTTTTTAACTATACAGTTTATCTTCATTCACATGTGAGAGTTGCATGATGGGGAATGTAGGCATCTGGTGAGTATATTTAAAGTGTCCACATAGGCCTTTACAATAGGACTTCCTCCACCCATGTGGCCACTGTCCATTACCAGGTGGGAGGTGACCTGCACCTCCGTACTCTAGTAGCTGTACATCTGTTGTACTGAGGTGGACTGCTGCTGTGGTGCCTGTGGCTGGGCCTGGCTGGGTTGGACCTGCTCTGGGGCCTGAGTCTGAGCGTCCTGGGTCTCACTGGAAGAACCCTCCGCCCCAGGGGTGACCTGAGCCCCCTCGGCGGGCGTGACGGGCCTCCAGGCCAGGGTGGGGGACTCCAGGGGGTGGCCCATGGGGTTGACGAGGGTGGTGAGGTTGATAAAGTGGGCGACCGAATGCGGCGCGGTGCCGCTCGGCCCTACGGCCTCTGGGGTGACCTCGGTGGGGCGGTTGTGAAGCATGGCGGAGCCGCTGACGGTGTCGAAGGTGACGGTGAGGATGGAGCTGTCCATGGTGAGGGGCCGGTCGCTGGAGGACAGGTGGCCCACCGCTACGGGCTGCAGGCTGGTGAACTGGGCGGGAGCGTGGGAGGGGATGTTGGTCATCCCTGCAGAACTGTTGGGGGAGGATGCCGAGGTCACGTTGGGGTCAGCCAGGACCACCACCTAGAACAGGATCAACTGGGTCAATTCAAAAGTAAAAACGGTACGCAAAACTCTACTGAGATAGACGCCTGAGCTCTGTAGTAATACATTCATCTGTAGCAATACATTCATCTGTAGTAATACATTCATCTGTAGTAATACATTCATCATATATTTAATTTAAAAGTGCCTTCCTCAAGCTCAATGACACAAAGAGAAGCAGAATGACAACAACAACAACAACAACAACAACAAAAACAGAACAAAAATACAAAAGATGAAATTGTATTACAAAAATAAATCTATCAGGGACATATGGATTGGATCATTTCTCAGGGACTGTGTTATGATTGGATAGCCTATCATAGCCTACCTGTTGAATACTTTGCACAGCAGAGCTGGTCTCATCCCCTGCTGTGGCGTTGAATTCTGCTCTGTTAGCGGTGAAGTCGACATACTCGTCAGAGTCGGAGGTTGAGTCTGAGAGCTCCGGCTCCTCTAGGCGTTTCTGCTTCTTCCTGGGCGACCGTGTGGTCCGTGTCTGCTTCTCCCCAGAGAGACCCTCCTTGTCCAGGGTGAGGCTAGACTGTGGGGAAGGAGGGGGGATTGCATGGCAACATGTTACCATTACCAGTGACCGCCGCTTTTACCCGTAGCTTTCGACATACATCGTAACAGACTACCTACATGTACGATGCTGATGGATGATTCGTCGATCGTGGAGGCTTCTTGGAGGTCATCAAAGTCATCGATTCTCATGGTAACCACCTGAGGCAGCAGACAAGAACAACACACATGTTTAGAAGGCTGTGACCTCAAGTTCATCACCTGGGTTGTGGTTAAGATCTAGAGAGGGCCACTTCTGTCAGTAAAGAATTCAGTGTTTCACAGTTCTCATCAGAGAGTGACTTCTACAGTACTGTTTAATAAGCAACAGCCCAGGGAGAAGCAGTCTGAATCAGCAATCAGAGACCATCTAAAGTAGATGCCTTCTCTCCACCCTCTACAGTACAGTCGCTGTCTCTGTGTAAAGCATCCTAGGGTTTGTGAAAGGCACTATATAAAACCAAGATATTATTATTATAACTATTATTACATTATACATGAAATGGCTAGTAAACACTTACACAATGTCATCATAACCTTTTTTAAACATAAAATAAACAAATACAGCACATTACACTAGCAATAACAAACTGATCCTGATTAATAAACAGAACATGTGGGAGAGAGAGAGAGAGAGAGAGAGAGAGAGAGAGAGAGAGAGAGAGAGAGAGAGAGAGAGAGAGAGAGAGAGAGAGAGAGAGAGAGAGACAGAGAGCTCTCTAGCACGCCGGTGGCGTTGCGGGGCTGTGCACCTTGAATAAATACGTGTTCACACACCGTTCCTCTGTGTCGACCTCCCTCTGTGCCTAGAGACTCTTACAGAACATCACAACTGCATGCTGCTCCTGGTGATTATGATTATTATATATTTTGACTGCATGAGTGGCGAGGGACGGATACTCTCCCATCTGCATCGTTGCTTACCACACCCAATTTCCTTTTCAGCATCACATGACAGCTCCACCAGCTGATCCTCTTCGTTGCTTGGCAACGTGACGCTTTCCATGTCGACTCCGAATGGGTCACGTATCCAGTGATGATCTTCATGTTTCTCTGGGAAGTAGTCGTGAAACCGAGCTTGCAGTTTAGTGAGATGAGCCGTGAGAATTATTTCCAGTGCATTTCTAGCCGCTGTGTCCAGCTGTTGTGCTTCATGACAAGTGTTGGGAAACATGTCGAGTCTGTCTTTGGATCTTTGGATACACAATCTTCTTTTTGAACGCAGTGATTTTGTCAGACTGTTCTGAAATATTGTGTCCCCTCCCTTGCATATACGTTTAATGTGTTGAGGTGCTCGAACACATCTGCAAGATATGGAACTCGTGTGAGCTAGATTCCGTTGTCAAACAGCTCAGTATAAGGCGACTTATTATCTGACAGGAAGGCTGCGATTTCTGTTCTGAGTTCGTAAAAGCGTGACAACACCTTTCCCCATGATAGCCCGCAAACCTCTGAGTGATACAACACCTGTACATGCTCAGAGTCCAGGTCTCTGCGCAGATTTGTAAAACACTGGCTGTTCTTGGCACTCTGTTTAATGTGGTTCATCAAGTACTGGCACCATAACCGTGGCTGCTAATGCCTCTCTATGCAGAAAGCAGTGGTTCTAATGCCTCTCTATGCAGAAAGCAGTGGTTCTAATGCCTCTCTATGCAGAAAGCAGTGGTTCTAATGCCTCTCTATGCAGAAAGCAGTGGTTCTAATGCCTCTCTAGGCAGAAAGCAGTGGTTCTAATGCCTCTCTAGGCAGAAAGCAGCAGTGGTTCAAGAACTCTCTTCACCACCCCTGAATGTTTCCCGGTCATGGAGGCAGCGCCATCAGTTGTGATTCCCACGCTGTTCCCAGTTTGGGCCACCCAACACAAGTCCAACACAAGTCCAACACAAGTACAACACAAGTACAACACAAGTACAACTCCACAGTACAACTCCACAGTACAACTCCACAGTGCTGAAAATGTCCTCTGCCTTTGCAGTGGTCGGGAAAAATTGCTCCTTTAAGTCTCCCACCCATACATGTCTCACATAAAGAAGTCAAATTGCATGGTTAGAAATATCCGTGGATCCATCCATCTGTAAGGCATGGTAAGTGCTTGCCTGGATGGGCGATGTGGTCAGTTGTTTTATGTCACCAGACATTTCTTCAACACACCGACCGGTGGTATCATTCGATAGTGGTATGGTCCTCAGCTTATCCTCCGCCGATTGATCTAGCTCCTGTCTGACCATGACCATGGCTGCAGGTGAGAGAAGCTCTTCTGCTATTGTGTGTTTTTTTTTCGCCTTTGCAATACAGTGAGCTACGTGGTAAGATTCTGTTCTTGTTTGGAACGTGATGATGTTAGGCACTTCTGCGATGCCCTCAGCTCCTGGAGTCGTCTTTGAAAGTACTCGCCGGTTTGTCTTTGTTCGTGGGATGTTTTGATGGTTTCATGCTCTCTTGTAGCGCTCACATCACCACATACCACACACTGGGGTTTCAGTCCCTTTTTATCATCAATGTAGGTAAATCCACATTTAACATACTCTGGATCAAATTTGCGTTTATTTAGCTACTACTACTATTTAGCTACTAAAATACTAAAAAGCCGAGCTGGTTCACGAACAGCCTTATACAAAGCCTAACACACCTTTTACAGTAGCCTACCTATACACCCCTCCCGATAATCATTTACCTAATCATAGACCACATTCTAGCCTATTGTTATAAACCCCTTTGATCATTGATTAAGGCCCTGTCTTGATTAAGGCCCTGTCAACGAATGTTGATTGCAGGCTGGTGGGGGCTGCTGAACACAATATACAGTATTTTACACTGAAAGCTAAGCGTTAGAATTTTTTTTGGCTTTTCTAGTGTTGAAAAAAAACAGTTGACTTTTCCTTTTTTTGACCAGACTCCGCGACCCATTCAGAACGAGTCCCACTTTTGGGTTGCGACCCACCGGTTGAGAAACACTGGTCTATAGAGTATTCCACTGATAATATACTGCAGATATACCCCCCCCCCCCTCCCCCCAGCTTACCTCAGGGTGTTTGCGGCGCATGTGGCGGTTCATGGAGGCCCGGGTGGACACCTTGGTACAACACAGGTAGCAGCTCTGGGCCTCCACCTTCTCATGGGTCAGCTGGACGTGCTTCTGCAGCATGTACTCTGTCACATACTTCTTATCGCACACAGCACACTCCCATGTCTTACCCACTGAGGAGGGGGAGAGGAACACAAACCATCTGAGAGACGAGGAGATCTATCTTTAAGGCTTAAAGCGCAACTATGACATTTGTTGAGAAGAGAATGCCTTTGGGGTACTTGCCTGTATGGATTAGTTTGTGTGTTTCCATGGTGTTCCTCTCACTGAAGGTCTTCCCACACAACTCACACATGAAGTCTTTTATCCCTGTAGGAACATCAGAACATCTGTCAATCTACGCCTTTATTGTACAGGTACAAGCTTACAGGAATGTCCCAAATCTCTTGCCAGAGAACATTGAAAAATGCGAGTGACATGACTGCCTTATGGTCTCCACGAGAAGTGCCTCTTTACAATACACCTGGTCCCACCACTATGGATGTGTCAATCATATTACAAATCATATTTGGTGGAGGTGTTGCTGGACATGCCTCACCTGTATGTCTCTTGTAGTGTTTCAGCATGTTGACTTTCTGGGCGAATTTGCGGTTGCACTCCTTACACTCGTACTCTTTGATGCCCTTATGCAGCTTCATGTGGTGTCTCAGGGCATGCTTGGTCTTCATCCCTACAATGAATGAATGAATGATCTTTATTGTCATTGTACAAGGTACAACGACATTTAAATGCAAACCCTAGGTGCTAACAAACAACACAGTCCTAAGATAATAAAACACAGTCCTAAGAAAATAAAAGAACAAGAATGAGACATAAATATACATAAATAGGGAGGGATATAAATAAAAATAGGGGGATAAGGTAGAGATCTGAGAATGAATCTATTATGTGAACTTTACTCTATACTTTACTCTATACTTATAGGTATATACACTATATGCTATATGCTATAGGCTATTCACAGGGGGGTATATAGACAGGGGGGAGTTAGCATGTAACTGTGTACTTTTATAAACATATAAACATATGGACTAGTAGACTTATATATAGTATATGACCCTTATCACAAGAATGTAAACATATTGCACGGTTATAGAACATTGCACTATTCCCATGGTTATTGCAAAGTAGTTTCTACAAGAGAAAAGATGACCGGAGGTTTAAATGAGCAAGTCTGTTGGAAATCTGCCGCCTCTGGCCAATGCAGCAACATTTTGTTCGAAGTTCCAAACAACATCCCCCCTAATAATAATACAACCCCCGAGAAATGGATTTGCAGTGTCGGACATTCGTTGTGTTTCTGCATGTACGCACGACTCCAAGAGGCAGCCGCCAGAGACAGAAAGATGAACATGGGCGAGTCCCCTCCCCTAGAACACCCTGGCCGGTAGGTTTACAAAAAACGCCATTCGGAAATGAAATACTTCTTTCTCGTTCCCTGATCGTTACCGATTAAAGTCATTACAACCATTAGGAAGCTTTTAGAAAGCTTGAATTTGAATGCATCTTTAAGTTATGATTCTAAGTACACTGTACATCATAACTATGCTAACTTGTGTTCTAAACAACAGAGTGGTGACTGCTAACTATTTCAGACTCAATAAGGCGAGTTGTTATGGTGATGGCTTCACCCCGCCTCTGGAACTCTCTCCCTCAACCACTCAAAGACTCACCCTCACTCTCCACTTTTAAATCCCACCTCAAAACCTACCCGTTCTCCCATGCATACAACCTCCCCTACACCTAACCATCTCCCCTAACCCTGCCACCCCCCTCCCTACCCCTAACCATCTCCCCTAACCCTGCCACCCCCCTCCCCCCCTGGACATTGCTGTGTTAATTGTTCCCTGTTCGTTAACTCTGTGTTCTATGTGCTCATGTTATCTGTTGCTTGTTGTTTCTGTGTTTTCTGTTTTTCCCATATTGTCAGTGTCTTTGAGCCCCGGAAAAGCACTATATAAATACAATGAATTATTATTATTATTAATTATTATTATTATTATTGTACCTTTCCCACACTCGGCACACAGGAAGTCCCGGATGTTGTCGTGAACCCTCAGGTGCTCCTTCAGCATGTCCTTCCTGGCGAAGGACTTCCCACACTGGTCACACCCGTGGCTCTTCACACCTGAGAGGACATATCATATATCATATAACATAGACGGGCATAATGAAAGGAGAAGTTGTGTGTGTGTGCATGTATCTATTTCAGAGAGCGTCTTAGTTTAAAACGTGAGGTTCACCTGTGTGGATGATCTTGTGTCTCTCCAGGTTGCCGATGCTGTTGAAGATTCTGCCGCACATTTCGCAAGGATGGATGTACCTTTTCAAGATGAAACAAGTACCACATTTATGACACACCCCTGCCATATTTATGACTAACTATTACTTAGACCAGCGGTTCCCAACCTTTTTGGACTCAAGGCCACTTAAAAATCTCAAAAGTATTTGTGGTCCACACAGGCATTTTACACACGCGTACATTTTACTCATCATTATTCTTATTGGATATTTCATATGCATCATCATACAATCATCACACATACAGTATAGTGCAGTAGGCCTAGTAGTAGCACATTGATGATGCATTTTTAAAGGTTTTAAAGAATAAAATACACTACCATGCATGTCTTTTTTTAATTAAACGTTTTTGTAAAAAGAAAACGATTATAAAAAAAATATTTTGCCCATGATTTTTGCCCATAGGTTGGGAATCGCTGCCATAAGCCCTGTCCGGACGGCATATAAATTACCTGAGGACCTCGGTAATATTGTTTTACCCTAGGACCCCAGTGATTTTAATGACTGATCCGGATGGAATAAAAAATCTCCATGCATGTTTGCGTTTCGCGTGCAAGTTGCCATTTAACATCACAGAAGAAGAAGCTGTTCCCGCCGGATATTTTGTCAGACCCACAACACAACGCACGTGTAGCAACAACAAGTCATTTGATTGGACAAGAGGCATTCCATGACTGCTGATCAGATTTCCAGAGCGAATTTACAAATGCAGCCGACACCACTCGCAGACTCGTTTTTTTCATAACACGAAACTTTACGTTTTAAAGTACCCACTCGATATAATAAACAGCAGTTTAACGATCACGAAATACTCATAATTTGTAAATACTTTCGTTTTGGGATGTGTTCGCGTTTGGCCCTGTGTGAGCATCTAATTATGTGTAGTTATGTGTTTCTAGCATGTCGATGTTCTATCAGAATGTTTTGATGTTATTAAAATTAAGAAGATGAATGGCTGAAATGGCGCAAAGCGGGGAAAAACAGATACGAGATCTAAAGTCTCGAAAGATTATATTTCAAAACAAACTTTAACTCCCCGAGGGCTCATTCATTCATTCATTCATTCAAGGACCTTCGCCGGTACAGGGGTGTGGAAAACGAAGGTTTCTGCCGAATGCTGCTAACACTGGAACCACGTTATGAAATATCAGTTAACAGATATTGGGATGTATCGTTGATGAATTTTCTCTTACAATGTATAGATTATCGGGGGGTAATATTGTACGGTTATCAATACGTCAGTTACCTTGCGATTCCCACCCCTAACTTCATCCCTGTGTGTTTGTCAGACACCGTGATTTATAGAGTGATCCAGACCATACAAACTGCACAGTTTACAAGCTAATGTTAGGTAAATTCGCTAGAACTGGTTCAGAAGAAGAAATCAGTCCATCGTCACTTACATCGTCGTCGTCGATTAACCTTTTAGGTGGTTTGGTTATCCGATAGTGGAGATTCAAGGGAGTTAATAATGTCATCCACATCCATTGTTTGCACAGAGCTACCCCGGTAAAAACGGTAAATTCTAGTATTAATATCGCGCAAAATCATGCAATGCGTACCAATTACTGACATGTCAATCCGGAAGGTAATAAAATCACCTGAGGACCTCAGGGTTTGCTGAAACACAGTAGGTAATTCCAGCCGGAATAATTACTGGGGTCCCCGGAGTAAATCACTGACATGGTCGGTCCGGACGGGATAAAAATTACCGAATTACCCCAGGTAAAACATATATTACCGAGGTCCTCAGGTAATTTATATGCCGTCCGGACAGGGCTTTAGACTGTCCGAGATGTCTTAACCCTTATCTCTCTGTGCATCAGGACTAGTTCCCCGAGGTCCATCATCCCTGGATCTCCTCACCGCCCCCCAGTCTCACCGCTGGACAGCCGGGTCAGGGAGCTGCTCTCTGTGGATAACCAGGTGGGCGTTGTAGGTGGCCTTCAGTGCAAAGCGTCGGTTGCAGATGACACAACCGTAGCCTCTCTCTTTGTGCAGGTCCATGATGTGCTTTAGGTAGTCTCTGCCCTTAGCAAATGTCACCTAGGCAAACACAGAGACACAACAATATGATACAGGCCATAGAGAGTGTGAGTTTGATGTGTGTGTGTGTGTGTGTGTGTGTGTGTGTGTGTGTGTGTGTGTGTGAGTGTGTGAGAAACTGACCTGACACTTCTTGCAGTTGTACTTGTGGTGCTCTGGGTCGTCTTCCTCCTCCTCCTCCTCCTGGTCGTCATCAAAGTCGTCGCTGTCGTCCACCGAGATGCCGATCTTCCTGATGAACTCCTCCCTGTCCTGCTCGTCCATCAGGGCGATGTCCTGCATGAGGAGGGAGGAGGGGGGAGGGAGGAGGGAGGAGGGTTAGCAGTAGCATCAGGACTAGGGTTGGGTACCGAAAATCGGTACCGGTAGGTACCGGTTACTTTACATTCGGTATGTACCCGTACCGAATCGCAAAGGAGATTTCGGTACCTCATTTCGGTACTTTTCAACAACAAAAAAATCCCCTGGTGTCCGGTGTCATGCAACAGTCAACCACACGTGACTTGAGTCGTGACGTGACATCGCCTGTTACATTTCCAATCAGTGCGTGTCGTGGTAGTGAGGTGAGCAGTTGTGTTGAGAACTTAAGAAGAGTGAGTTTATAGTAAGTGTAGTAATATAGTTAGTGATTGTATTATTGTATTATTGTATTATTGTATTATTATTATTATTATTATTATCATCATCATAATCATAATAATATTATCGAATTTCGCTAGCTAGCCTAGCTACGAGGTCACCGAGAATGCCGAAGGCCCTAATGAAGCAGCGTTCTAAAGTGTGGCTGCATTTCACCCGACTCGACGAAAACAACGCGAAGTGCTCAAAATGCTTAAAATCATTCACACTTTATCGCTATTATGGCGATGTGCTGTGCCTATGGTGTTCCTCAGTCCAGCGGCAGTCAAATGCCGGTAGATCCGTGTCTTGCTCTCTCAGCACCGCTTCCTGGTTGACGACTCCCGTTGACAGCGGGGGGAGAGAAACGTTTTACCAGGGAATTCGCTCCGCGCTGTGTCGTTCAGTTTCAGGTAAAGTGACGTGAAAACAATATTTGTTTACTTTATGTTTATAAATCTGTGCCATTAGACAATTATGTCAAAACAAAACAAAAGTCAAAATGACAATAAAAAAGTCAAGAGAGGTGTCGTATTTTGCCAGAGAAGGCAAATATGCTGATCTTTTTGCAAAAGAATTGCTGAGGTGGGAGTTTTATTTTTATTTATTTTTTATTTGAGTGTATATTTAACTGTAATATTATATATATATATATATATATATATATATATATATATATATATATATATATATATATATATATATATATATATTGTGCCTCAGTCAGCAGGAGTTTTATTTTCATTTATTTTAATTTGAGTGTATATTTAACTAATATATATTGTGCCTCAGCAATAAAAAAGTGAAAAGCTGTTTAATGTTGTCGACCGTGTTATTATTATATATATATATATATATATATATATATATATATGTCATTTAAAAAAATCAAAAGTACCGAATGAAGTACCGTTTTGGTACCGGTACCGTTTTTAAAGTATCGGTTAGGTACCGGTACCGGATAAAACCCAAACGATACCCAACCCTAATCAGGACTATGTCCTACATGAGGAGGGAGGAGGGAGGAGGGTTAGCAGTAACATCAGGACTATGTCCTACATGGGGAGGGAGGAGGGAGGAGGGAGGAGGGTTAGCAGTAGCATCAGGACTATGTCCTACATGAGGAGGGAGGAGGGAGGAGGGAGGAGGGTTAGCAGTAACATCAGGACTATGTCCTACATGGGGAGGGAGGAGGGAGGAGGGAGGAGGGTTAGCAGTAACATCAGGACTATGCCCTACATGGGGAGGGAGGAGGGAGGAGGGTTAGCAGTAACATCAGGACTATGTCCTACATGAGGAGGGAGGAGGGAGGAGGGTTAGCAGTAACATCAGGACTATGCCCTACATGGGGAGGGAGGAGGGAGGAGGGTTAGCAGTAACATCAGGACTATGTCCTACATGAGGAGGGAGGAGGGAGGAGGTAGGAGGGTTAGCAGTAACATCAGGACTATGTCCTACATGAGGAGGGAGGAGGGAGGAGGGTTAGCAGTAACATCAGGACTATGCCCTACATGAGGAGGGGGGAGGGAGGAGGGTTAGCAGTAACATCAGGACTATGTCCTACATGAGGAGGGAGGAGGGAGGAGGGTTAGCAGTAGCATCAGGACTATGTCCTACATGAGGAGGGAGGAGGGAGGAGGGTTAGCAGTAACATCAGGACTATGCCCTACATGGGGAGGGAGGAGGGAGGAGGGAGGAGGGTTAGCAGTAACATCAGGACTATGCCCTACATGGGGAGGGAGGAGGTAGGAGGGTTAGCAGTAACATCAGGACTATGTCCTACATGAGGAGGGAGGAGGGAGGAGGTAGGAGGGTTAGCAGTAACATCAGGACTATGTCCTACATGGGGAGGGAGGAGGGAGGAGGGAGGAGGGTTAGCAGTAACATCAGGACTATGCCCTACATGAGGAGGGAGGAGGGTTAGCAGTAACATCAGGACTATGCCCTACATGAGGAGGGAGGAGGGTTAGCAGTAACATCAGGACTATGCCCTACATGAGGAGGGAGGAGGGAGGAGGGTTAGCAGTAACATCAGCTGTGGCGCAGGAGGTAGAGCCGCTGTCTAATGATCGCAAGGTCGGCAGATCGGCGGTTCGCACCCAGGCTGGCCACATGTCGAGGTGTCCTCGGGCAAGACACTGAACCCCAAATTGCTCCCAGTGAGCGGGCCGGCGCCTTGCATGGTAGCTTGCCGCCATTGGTGTGTGAATGTGTGTGTGAACGGGTGAATGGGTGAATGAGAGGCCGTTGGATAAAGGCGCTATATAAGGGCAGTCCATTTAGCAATAACATCAGGACTATGTCCTACATGAGGAGGGAGGAGGAGGGTTTAGCAGGAACACCAACATGCATCTATTGTAACTGTGTATCCCTCTTACTATAATAATAATAATAATAATAATAATAATAATAATAATAATAATAATACATTAGACTTATATAGCGCTTTTCTGGACACTCAAAGACGCTTTACAAACTGTAAAGATCGAGTAGTAATAGTAAAAAGAAACAAAAAAATAAAATAAAATAAAGTATAGGGATCTAATACATTTTAGAAATCTAAGTCTAAGTGTGTTTGTAGGACAATCTACTCTGTATACTGCAATCACACCTAGATTTCGAGCGGAGAAGCGGAGAACAAGCAACGCCAGCGTCCTCTCTCAACCTGCATTTTTTGAAAAGGATATTCGGAACAATATCAGGAACATCTGTTATTAAAGGACTGCCCTACGGATGGATAGACAGACTTACTACACAGTGCTAGCACGCACTTTCCGACTAATAGGGCAGGTTATCGATTATCTAAATACATGGTTAATGCCATAAAACGGACAACTTTTAGGGTTAGGGTTACCGGTACACATTTTCGAATTTCACTCATTCCTAATTTCTTGGACACACCTCCATAGTGGACATGCCACTTGGCTCACAACTTCGTCACGTAGTAAGTTTGGAAAATAGTATCGAGATCATTACACCAAATAAAACACTTACTATGACCTTTTACACTTTCAACGGGCTGGAGCTTCTCACCTTAAAGTGCACGTGTATATGGTCCCTCAGGACATCCACTCGGAAGAATTTGCGGCCGCATATCTCACAGGTGTACTTTTTATCCCCGTGAGTCAACAGATGCTTGTTCATGTTACTCCTGCAGGAAAACACCTGCACGAACACACGCACGCAGACACACAGACAGACAAACACACACACAGACACAGACAGACACAGACAGACACAGACAGACACACACAGACACAGACACAGACCCACACACACACACACACACACACACACACACATGCCTCATGAGTCAATGACACAACTTCAATCATATCTCACAGAGTCGTAGAACGTTGTATTCTTTAACGACAGGTTTTGGTTGAGTCATGTGACTCCACGCCATGCCTCCTCCTGGTGTCTCTGCCTCTCACCTTCCCACAGACAGGGCAGGCTGACGGCTCCTTCCTGTACTTGGTCCCCTCCTCCCCATTGGCCTCAAACTCCTCTCTCTTCATGTGCTTTGGGCCTGCAGAGACACATACAGGAACAGTACAACTGAGGTCTTTGTGAAATCTAAGTCGATTCCCTCAACTGAAATTCATCAGGATCAAAGGGTGTGTACTTGTAGTACAGCTGAACAAAGCCGTGGCTATGGAGGTAACCTGCCTGGTATACATGGTTCAACAGTTGCCTAACTGTATCCATCCAGGATAGAATTCATTCAGATCATTTCCCCACTAATAAAACATGTTGCTGCTCCAGTCCCCAGTACTGACCGACCGCATGTCTCCTCTGGTGGTCCTGCATGACGTCCTTGCGGTAGAACATCTTGCTGCAGATCTCACAGGCGTACAGCTTCTCCCCGTGCTTCTTCTTGTGCTTGGACAGATTACTGTTGGTGGAGAAGAACCGCGAGCAGATCTCACACTGGAACGTCTTGTCATCTACGACATGGGAGGACGGACACACAACCAGTTAAACTACACAGTATATACGTGTTAAACTACAGTATGTTCATGTTAAACTACAGTATATACATGTTAAACTACAGTATGTTCATGTTAAACTACAGTATGTACATGTTAAACTACAGTATGTTCATGTTAAACTACAGTATGTACATGTTAAACTACAGTATATACATGTTAAACTACAGTATGTTCATGTTAAACTACAGTATGTTCATGTTAAACTACAGTATGTTCATGTTAAACTACAGTATGTTCATGTTAAACTACAGTATGTACATGTTAAACTACAGTATGTACATGTTAAACTACAGTATGTTCATGTTAAACTACAGTATGTACATGTTAAACTACAGTATGTACATGTTAAACTACAGTATGTTCATGTTAAACTACAGTATGTACATGTTAAACTACAGTATGTACATGTTAAACTACAGTATGTTCATGTTAAACTACAGTATGTACATGTTAAACTACAGTATGTTCATGTTAAACTACAGTATGTACATGTTAAACTACAGTATGTACATGTTAAACTACAGTATGTTCATGTTAAACTACAGTATGTTCATGTTAAACTACAGTATGTTCATGTTAAACTACAGTATGTACATGTTAAACTACAGACAGTATGTACATGTTAAACTACAGTATGTACATGTTAAACTACAGTATATACATGTTAAACTACAGTATGTACATGTTAAACTACAGTATGTACATGTTAAACTACAGTATGTTCATGTTAAACTACAGTATGTACATGTTAAACTACAGTATGTTCATGTTAAACTACAGTATGTACATGTTAAACTACAGTATGTTCATGTTAAACTACAGTATGTACATGTTAAACTACAGTATGTTCATGTTAAACTACAGTATGTTCATGTTAAACTACAGTATGTTCATGTTAAACTACAGTATGTACATGTTAAACTACAGTATGTACTGTATGTAATGTCATGTTAAACTACAGTATGTACATGTTAAACTACAGTATGTACATGTTAAACTACAGTATGTTCATGTTAAACTACATATCTACATGTTAAACTACAGTATGTACATGTTAAACTACAGTATGTACATGTTAAACTACAGTATGTTCATGTTAAACTACAGTATGTACATGTTAAACTACAGTATCTTCATGTTAAACTACAGTATGTTCATGTTAAACTACAGTATGTACATGTTAAACTACAGTATGTTCATGTTAAACTACAGTATGTTCATGTTAAACTACAGTATGTACATGTTAAACTACAGTATGTTCATGTTAAACTACATATCTACATGTTAAACTACAGTATGTACATGTTAAACTACAGTATGTACATGTTAAACTACAGTATGTTCATGTTAAACTACAGTATGTTCATGTTAAACTACAATACGTTCATGTTAAACTACAGTATGTTCATGTTAAACTACAGTATGTACATGTTAAACTACAGTATGTTCATGTTAAACTACAGTATGTTCATGTTAAACTACAGTATGTACATGTTAAACTACAGTATGTTCATGTTAAACTACAGTATGTACATGTTAAACTACAGTATGTACATGTTAAACTACAGTATGTTCATGTTAAACTACAGTATGTACATGTTAAACTACAGTATGTACATGTTAAACTACAGTATGTTCATGTTAAACTACAGTATGTACATGTTAAACTACAGTATGTACATGTTAAACTACAGTATGTTCATGTTAAACTACAGTATACATGTTAAACTACAGTATGTTCATGTTAAACTACAGTATGTACATGTTAAACTACAGTATGTACATGTTAAACTACAATATGTTCATGTTAAACTACAGTATACATGTTAAACTACAGTATGTACATGTTAAACTACAGTATGTTCATGTTAAACTACAGTATGTACATGTTAAACTACAGTATGTACATGTTAAACTACAGTATGTTCATGTTAAACTACAGTATGTACATGTTAAACTACAGTATGTACATGTTAAACTACAGTATGTTCATGTTAAACTACAGTATGTTCATGTTAAACTACAGTATGTACATGTTAAACTACAGTATGTTCATGTCAAACTACAGTATGTACATGTTAAACTACAGTATGTACATGTTAAACTACAGTATCTACATGTTAAACTACAGTATGTTCATGTTAAACTACAGTATGTACATGTTAAACTACAGTATGTTCATGTTAAACTACAGTATGTACATGTTAAACTACAGTATGTACATGTTAAACTACAGTATGTACATGTTAAACTACAGTATGTTCATGTTAAACTACAGTATGTACATGTTAAACTACAGTATGTTCATGTTAAACTACAGTATGTTCATGTTAAACTACAGTATGTTCATGTTAAACTACAGTATGTACATGTTAAACTACAGTATGTTCATGTTAAACTACAGTATATACATGTTAAACTACACAGTATGTACATGTTAAACTACAGTATGTACATGTTAAACTACAGTATGTTCATGTTAAACTACAGTATGTACATGTTAAACTACAGTATGTACATGTTAAACTACAGTATGTTCATGTTAAACTACAGTATACATGTTAAACTACAGTATGTACATGTTAAACTACAGTATGTACATGTTAAACTACAGTATGTTCATGTTAAACTACAGTATACATGTTAAACTACAGTATGTACATGTTAAACTACAGTATGTACATGTTAAACTACAGTATACATGTGAAACTACAGTATGTACATGTCTGTCATCCATATTATGTCATGCAGCACTATCAAGAGTGAGGGCAAAGCGAGAAGGAGAGAACTCCTACCTGTCCTGCAGTTGTGGAAGCGTAAGGCGTTTTCGACACGGAAAGCCTTCTCACAGGTGTTGCACTTGTATCTGTACTCCATGTCAGGCTGAGGGGACACACAGACACATGGTAAATGGTAAATGGACTGCACTTATATAGCGCCTTTACAGGGTTCCTACAAGTTTCAACAAGTCAAATTTAAGACCTTTTTAGACCTCTTTGAATAGAATTTTAGACCTATTCGCGACACCATATGGTAGCTTTTTGTCATCCTCGAGGTGATGAAATTATCAGATTTCACTGCTATACAGACAAAAAAGGAAGCGAATTGGCATTTTTTGGGTTCCAGCTTGATTAATTTCTGCGTAAATAGATGTGGTCGGACTGATTTCCTTGCAGGATCTAATTTTTAAGACCTAACACCTAATTTTTTTACAGAATAACTGAAATTCGGGACCTTTTTAGCCCTTGAAATTGGATTTACTGGATTTTAAACTTTATGGCTTTTTCAGACCAGCGCGGGAACCATGCTTTATCCAAAGAGCTTGGATAACAGCTTGGAAACAACGGCCTCTCATTCACCCATTCACACACACATTCACACACCGATGGCGGCAAGCTGCCATGCAAGGCACCGGCCCGCTCACTGGGAGCAATTCGGGGTTCAGTGTCTTGCCCAAGGACACTTCGACATGTGGCCAGCCGGGGCTCGAACCGCCGATCTGCCAACCTTGCGATCATTAGACAGCGGCTCTACCTTCTGCGCCACAGCCGCCCCGCGACACCAATGAGCTTTGAGCATTTCAATAGAAACAGCAACAGGATCGTGCAGAAAGCCAAGACGACAGGGGATGCTGTTAGAGGTGGGCCTCTGGACCCTCTAATGAGGTGAGCTGAGGTGGAGCTCCTACCAGGGTCTTGCTGTGCTTGTAGGAGATGTGCTGCTTCAAACTCTCTTTGCGGCTGAACATCTTGTCACATTCGTCACATTTGAACAGCTTGTCACCTAAGAGGGCAGGGACAGACAATTCGCAACACACACACACAGACACAGACACAGACACAGACACAGACTAATGTTTACATATAAAACATTTTAAGAATATAACAGGGATGAACACACTTCAGATGCTACCTCCACATGAGGAAAGAACAAAAAGGAAAAGAGAGAGAGGAGCAGGAAGGAAGGAAGGCTTGTTACCGTGAGAGCGAATGTGTCTGTTGAGGTTGCTGCTGTTCTGGAACACCTTGTTACAGAGGACACACTGGTACAAGCGCTTATGCTCCCCTCCCTGTTTGAGGAACCTCTTCTTTAACCCAGACCTGAGGGGAGCCAGAGAAACACCTTTTAACACCTTTATTAATAATAATAATAATAATAACAATAACAATAACAATAACAATAACAATAGCTTAGATTTATATAGCGCCTTTCTCAAACCCAAGGACGCTTAACCGGTTTCATAGACAGACAGTCAGACAGACAGACAGAAAAACAAAGCAAAGAAACAAAGACAACGAGAGTGACGAAACTAGACTAGGGGCCAAAGGCCTTAGAGAACAGGTGGGTTTTGAGGGCTGATTTGAAAGTGTCCAGGGTGGGGGGGGCATTGCGGATCGCTGTGGGGAGAGAGTTCCAGAGGGTGGGAGCTGCCACGCTGAAAGCTCTGCCCCCGAAGGTCCGTAGGTTGGTGCGGGGGGTGGAGAGCAGAGTTAGTGATCTGTTAACTTAACTTTTCATGAATTCGAGGAGGACGCTTTTGTAGTTGAAGGATAGCAGCAGGAGATGGTGCGTCTTATAACAGGAGATGGTGTGTCTTAGAACATAGAACCACTTAGACCAAGTCATGTCAGTAAAGTTAGTGCTGTACTCACTTCCCAGAGGAGAGGAGGGTCCGAGTCATCTGGGGCACAGTGACCGCTACACCGTCAGGGCCGATCATCAGGCTGTTCTCCTCCATGACGGCCTCTTCCCCCTCTGCAGAGGCCACGCTGGGGGGCTTCTCCACGCCGTCTGAGGGCTCAGCGTCTCCAGGTAGGGAGGAGTAGAGATCACAGCTCAACATATGAATGTGATGATCAATAAACGCTACTAAACCTACACTGGCTCCCGGTCAAATACAGGATCCAATTCAAAATCCTACTCACCACTCACCACTACTCAACAATCTGGCCCCCTCCTACCTTGCCGACCTCGTCCCCCTCCACACCCCCTCCCGCTGCCTCAGGTCTGATGACCAAACCACCCTCAAGACCACCAGGACCAAGCTCCGGACCTGGGGTGATAGGGCCTTTTCAGCCGCAGCCCCGTCCCTCTGGAACGCCCTCCCCAACCACATCAGACAGGCCAACACCCAGCCAACATTTAAACAGGCCCTCAAAACCCGCCTCTTCAAGCTCGCCTTCACCAGTTAACCCTCTCCCCCTCCCCTTCCCATGTGTCCCCTGCACTACCTTAATTAGGCCCCTATACTTTCTTCTATTTACCTTTTGTTTCTTTTTATTATTACTACTCTATCTTTTCAGTTTGTAAAGCGTCTTTGAGTGTCTAGAAAAGCGCTATATAAGTCCAATGTATTATTATTATTATTATTATTATTACTAATGTACAACTGACGTTGATTGGAGCTTGCTCCCTGTCTCACCTGGGTTAGCGCCTGCCGTGACTACCAGTCTGGCCTTGCGTCCTTTCGCCTTCTTCCCCTTGCCCAGCTTTCTCTTCAGAGTTGGCTGAGGAGGAGCAGCGGGCTCAGGGTTGAGTGCGTTGTTAAGGGTTACCAGCTCTGCCTCCTGCTGATTGGGCTGGTCGTCAGGGGGCGGGGCTACACTCTTCACTTCTTGCAGGTGGCTCAGCAGGTGGTCTGAGATCAAAAACAGGTGACACTATTGGCAAATGGGACTTAAAATTGTAAACAGAACAGAGAAATACTCCTTTCCTAGATAACTAGGAAGACAGAAAGATAGACTGCTACCTGCATTAGGAGAATTAGAGGTTTAAGGAACGGGAAAAATGTCTGTGAATGAGGAGCGGTTTCTTAGCTCAAGCAGCAATCCAAATAGCACACGGCTTCATATTTCCACTTTCCTCTTGTTCTGTGGTTCTATGGTTCTATGGTTCTATGGTTCGTGGTGTGAGTCACTCACCGGTCAGGAGCTGTGGCTCCAGAAATGCGGCTGGACACACTTTACACACCCACTCCTGGCCCGGCCCTCCTGAAGACAACACATGAGGAATGTCAACCAAGCAGAATAGTAGGGGGGTTTCATTATGGCTGCACACAACTCCAAAACTCTAAAACTCCAAAAGAGGGCCACTGCCATTATGCCAAATATATTAGAAGCATTCATTCGTATGGATTAATGACATGAGCCAGGCTGAGCTGTGACAGAAAAGGGTCACAATTCACTTGTTTGACAGCTGGTTTGAGTTTTTTGGCAGATGTCTCTGAGAAACAGCTGTTCTGTGAGGCTGCAGATGTAAATAAGTAGTCATAGAATCTCTGACAGACCCTACCTGCATCATTCTCTCCAACCACTAGGGGCAGCGATGCTCCGGTTTTCACCAAAGTCCCCTCTGGCTTGATGGAGGACGTCTCCGCTTCTGCTGCAGGCGGAGGGACAAGGGGCTTCAGCATCGGCCTCTCCATCTTTTTGGCATAAAAGGCCCCGTACCAGACCCTCAGCTCCGTCCCGGGCAGCACGTCCTTAGGAGAGGACAGAGAGACAGGCACAGGTTTACAATACAAGGTGGAACTATGTCCCTTTCAATTGAAAAAAGAAATTTTTTATATAATAATAATAGCTATTATAATAATAACAGCCATTTAGCTGACGCTTTTATCCAAAGCGACTTACGTTGCAGTGAGTGCACTGAGGACCAATAGAGGACCAATTTACTGACAGAAAATGGAAGTGGGCTCTACTTTGCCTCTAATACTATGCCTCCTAAGACTCTACTGCCCCCCTTGCACTGTGTCTCCAGTGTCTATAAAATAAAAATAATTAAATACTTTTTCACGACGACTGCCAGTGGCCCCGGGCCTGAGCTAGATTACGCCTCCTGCTAGAACTGGTGAATTGATGATTCACTTCCTTAGTCAAATGTATTGATTGTAAGTCGCTTTGGAATAAGGCGTCTGCTAAATGCCAAAAATGTCAATGTAAATGGCTCAGTTGCGTTAGTTGGGGCAGTGAAATGTGTCACCTGAGAGGTGTTGAAGTAGATCTCATCATCCTGCTGGTAAGCAGTCAGGTTCTGGTGCTTGTGGTCGGAGGCTGGACGCACCAGCATCATCCAGTTGCAGTCGTCCTCATTGGCGGAGTCAAAATACACCACATGGTCATCCTTCTGGAAGATCTGCCCATGGCAAAGCAAGCAAAAGGCCAAAGAACACAGACAGTAGAATTAGCACCAAATGACATGATATGCACATATACATACATATGAGGGGTTGTGAACGCACCTTCAGAGGAAATGGCCCATCTTTGTCCAGGTGGGTCACTCTCTTGGCCTCAAAGGGTCCAAACCTGGTTCTCTTGACCAACAGACGGTGGACAAACACCCCCTCCTTCCCGCCCGGCACCTGTCTGATCTCCAGACTGTTTGGCAGAGAGGACCTGGCCCACAATACACATGTTATAACTTCATATGACTCCATTTGGTCCCTGAGTGTCAGGTTTAAAGCAACATGACTGTAGCTGCCTACCTGTTAACAACATGACTATAGCTGCCTACCTGTTAACAACATGACTGTAGCTGCCTACAGGTTAACAACATGACTGTAGCTGCCTACAGGTTAACAACATGACTGTAGCTGCCTACAGGTTAACAACATGACTGTAGCTGCCTACAGGTTAACAGCCATTGGAAGAAAAGGACCAGGATGTGTGTTATGTTGATGTGTGTGTTATGTTGATGTGTGTGTTGTTGATGTGTGTGTTATGTTGATGTGTGTGTTATGTTGAGTGACCAGCGGGGCAGGGAATGAGATGATAACATGTTTCTCTTCTGAGACTCAAGAGCAATCTAAAAAAAAAGACAAGGGAGTTGTCAGGGATTGCTGATCTAGCATGGTGGGTGTGATGGAAACTGTCCAGTAACAGGGAAAGCAGACAGGCAGGCAGGCGTCAGATGGAACTAGGGTTGCAAAATTCCTGTAAGTTTGGGAAACTTTCTGGTAATTTCCAAAGTTTCCCTACGGGTTTCAATATGGAAACATTGGAAATGATCGGAAAGCTTCCCAAACTTATTCGAATTTTGCAACCTGCTACATCCATAGGCAGCCAGTTATGTGGAGAAGTCTTTTAGTGCTGCCAGTATACCATGTGTGTGTCTTGCATTCTGGTCATTTACTCACCGAGCTCGGCTCAGAACGAACGAGTCCTGCACGGTCACCACCGGGCCCAGCTCAGGACACTCAGAGTCATGGTACTGACCACAGTCCTCACACCCTGACACAACAGGAAAGGCTCATATCAGACATCACAAACTCTCTAAAGATCTAAAACACACACACACGCACACGCTCGCGCGCACACACACGCACATGCGCGCGCACACGCACACACACACACACGCACACACGCGCACACACACACGCACACACACACACACACACACACACACACACACCTGTCAATGAGCATGGTCACCATGCCACTGTCAGAAATATAATCTAATAATGGAAGATGTTTCCAGATGTGTACTCACAGATGAACTCATCTGGCATTGGTTCAGTCATTATGACGATCTAGAAGGTCAGAAAAAGTGCAGTTAATGATGTGAACACAAAAACACTATGAACTCTTAAAAACATAATGACATTTGGTCATCAAAGTGTCATCAAAGAATTGAAAGCATGGACCACATGTAGGGCCATCTCTATACATTCTAAGTAATCATATTTTCTTCTTTTTCAGGGCATAATGAACTAATTACTCATTAACAAACAACTACTATCACACAGAAGAAAATCACACCAAGCATTTGTTTTACTCATTTTCAATATTGCATTGTAATCTGAAACACTTGAAGACACCATGAAATGTTCTGGGGGTGACCAGATCCTTGCTGTAGGCTATAAACGTATTGATAAATATGTATAATGTATAATAAATCATCCTGCAGCAAAGGCTGTCTTTCAGATAAACATTGGTTTACTAAGTTCACAAGGACATGGCTACAGCAGTGGCCGTTCTTGTCTTTTGTGAGATAAAAAAGAAAGATAAAACAGAAAGGGTTAAATGGTTCTGTGCACTGCATGCATGATCCTCCTGATCCCGAGCAGATTCTGCGGCCAGAGAGACCAGAAATAAACACGATCCGGTAGAGACGGGATCCAGGATTTCGCTGGATTCAAACTCTAGCCGGGTTTTAACTCCGATCTCAGCCGACTCAGTCTTCTTCAGTAATGCAAATGTAACAAAGAACAATCGGCATGGCGGATGGAACGGAGACGCCAACCCCATCTGGAGCCAGTCTGCTGCAATGTCACTACGGCGTGATTCTGGCCTCTCTGGGAGGTCCTATGTGAACCATGCACACTAGAAGAATACGATCTGCACTATGGCATATTTATTATCTGCTTAAACTGCACACGTTTGAAATAAACATGTTACCTGTTTTCCAAACGACTACTCATTTATTGAATCCTGACTCCGGGTTCCAATCCGCTCCAGAAAGCGCGCAGGAGCGGATATCAGCCGCGGAGGGGCAGTCTGGGCTTTGTAGTATTATGCGACTGCTCGAGTTCTTGTTGCTCAAAGGTTGTGGAACATGAAAACCTCCAAATATACTAATGATACTCATCTTTAGTGCTGAATCACAAATAACCAAAATAACATCATCATCTGTCATCATCACCATCACCCTGGGACACAAGAATAGCACAATCTTCAAAGCAGAAAACAAGAAACAATCTTGTTTATTTATGATTATAATAATAGTATGACTGGGTCTCAAACACGTCGGATGCAATGGAGCAGTTGGAATATGAATGGGATATGAATGAAAATGAATGATATGATATGTAATGAAATCTAAATTCAGAACAAGACTGACAGATGAGCATTTAAAATGACTCTATAAGAGTGAACCTATTTGGATACACTCCAGCATACACCTCTCAGTCAGACAGAATTTTTTAAAATGTTGGCCAACTGAAAAGTAGGAACATGGAAAGTATGAGCATGTACAGCACTCAATACTTAGTTGGGGCTCCTTTTGCCTGAATTACTGCAGCAATGCGGCGTGGCATGGAGTCCATCAGTCTGTGGCACTGCTCAGGTGTTATGAGAGCCCAGGTTGCTCTGATAGTGGCCTTCAGCTCTTCTGCATTGTTGGGTCTGGCGCATCGCATCTTCCTCTTCACAATACCCCATAGATTTTCTATGGGGCTAAGGTCAGGCGAGTTTGCTGGCCAATTAAGAACAGGGATACCATGGTCCTTAAACCAGGTACTGGTAGCTTTGGCACTGTGTGCAGGTGCCAAGTCCTGTTGGAAAATGAAATCTGTATCTCCATAAAGTTGGTCAGCAGCAGGAAGCATGAAGTGCTCTAAAACTTCCTGGTAGACGGCTGCGTTGACCCTGGACCTCAGAAAACACAGTGGACCAACACCAGCAGATGACATGGCACCCCAAACCATCACTGACGGTGGAAACTTTACACTGGACTTCAAGCAACGTGGATTCTGTGCCTCTCCTCTCTTCCTCCAGACTCTGGGACCTTGATTTCCAAAGGAAATGCAAAATTGACTTTCATCAGAGAACATAACTTTGGACCACTCAGCAGCAGCCCAGTCCTTTTTGTCTTTAGCCCAGGCGAGACGCTTCTGACGCTGTCTCTTGTTCAAGAGTGGCTTGACACAAGGAATGCGACAGCTGAAACCCATGTCTTGCATACGTCTGTGTGTGGTGGTTCTTGAAGCACTGACTCCAGCTGCAGTCCACTCTTTGTGAATCTCCCCCACATTTTTGAATCGGCTTTGTTTCACAATCCTCTCCAGGGTGCGGTTATCCCTATTGCTTGTACACTGTTTTCTACCACATCTTTTCCTTCCCTTCACCTCTCTATTAATTTGCTTGGACACAGAGCTCTGTGAACAGCCAGCCTCTTTAGCAATGACCTTTTGTGTCTTGCCCTCCTTGTGCAAGGTGTCAATGGTCGTCTTTTGGACAACTGTCAGGTCAGCAGTCTTCCCCATGATTGTGTAGCCTACAGAACTGGACTGAGGGACCATTTAAAGGCGTTTGCAGGTGTTTTGAGTTAATTAGCTGATTAGAGTGTGGCACCAGAGGTCTTCAATATTGAACCTTTTCACAATATTCAAATTTTCTGAGATACTAAATTTGGGGTTTTCATTAGTTGTCAGTAATAATCATCAAAATTAAAAGCAATAAACACTTGAAATATATCAGTCTATGTGGAATGAATGTATACATTATACAAGTTTCACTTTTTGAATGGAATTACTGAAATAAATCAACTTTTTGATGATATTCTAATTATATGACCAGCACCTGTATATATATATATAGGCCTACTGTTTTCTGACTGAAAAGACTAGAAAAGGTGAATGCACTTATTACACATATGTGGACCATAGAATTATAAGCTTAGATATGTGAATGGAGGTGATGTGATACATTTATATATGGATACAGAAAATAAGTTTAAGGAGAAAAAATAGTAGGACTAAGTGAAAAAATAGAATTATGTTTTCTATGACTGATGTGAATGCACCAATTGGACCAATGTGGACCATAAAATGATGATATGCTTTTGATATGTGAATGGAGGTGATGTGATACATTGATACAGAAGATACTAATGTTTTCTATGACTTTGATGTGAAGATAGTGAGCTTACACATTGACATTTGAAACAGAGCATACTAATGATGAATTTCAGAGTGTTTTGATACGCTGTGTGAATACATGTAAGTAATAAGACATGAGTAGTAAGACATGAGTAGTAACACATAAGTAATAACACATGAGTCGCTCTCGGCCACTTTCAGTTTTTTCAAAGTAGCTCTCAGAGGAAAAAAGGTTGGAGACCCCTGACTTAGATTAATACTAGGAGACCCCTGATTTAGATTAACACTAGGAGACCCCTGATTTAGATTAACACTAGGAGACCCCTGACTTAGATTAACACTAGGAGACCCCTGACTTAGATTAACACTAGGAGACCCCTGATTTAGATTAACACTAGGAGACCCCTGACTTAGATTAACACTAGGAGACCCCTGACTTAGAGTAACACTAGGAGACCCCTGACTTAGATTAACACTAGGAGACCCCTGATTTAGATTAACACTAGGAGACCCCTGATTTAGATTAACACTAGGAGACCCCTGACTTAGATTAAAACTAGGAGACCCCTGACTTAGATTAACACTAGGAGACCCCTGACTTAGATTAACACTAGGAGACCCCTGATTTAGATTAACACTAGGAGACCCCTGACTTAGATTAACACTAGGAGACCCCTGACTTAGAGTAACACTAGGAGACCCCTGACTTAGATTAACACTAGGAGACCCCTGACTTAGAGTAACACTGGGAGACCCCTGATTTAGACAGTCTTGATTAACACTATGGGCCGGTTTCAGAGACAAGGCTTGAGCCTAGTCCTGGACTAAATCACACTTTCAATGTAAAATCTCCATTGAAGATGTTTTTTAGTCTAGGATTAGGCTTAAGCCTTGTCTGTGAAACCGGCCCCTAGGTGATCTAAATACTCTGACTTAGACAGACTTGATTAACACTAGGGGCCGGTTTCACAGACAAGGATTAAGCCTAATCCTAGACTAAAAAACATCTTCAATGGAGATTTTACATTGAAAGTGTGATTTAGTCCAGGACTAGCCTTAAGCCTTGTCTCTGAAACCGGCCCTTGGTGATCTAAATACTCAAAAGGTAAGTGAGAAATACGACATACTTATAAAAGAGGAGCAGCACAGATAGTTATTCAGTCAATATTTATTGCTCAAGATGATAAACCTGATATGTTAATTTGTAATAATCCCTGCATGGCATTGACTGACATTCAGGTTTTGTTTTCGTTGCACAGCCAATGGCAATAGAAAACATCAGGAAGCTGTTTTATCATACAGGGTTACTGAATGCATAATTGTGTACTTGCAGGTAGCCATTAGGCAAAAAAAAAAAAACATGGTTAAAACAGCCCACATTCCTTTTTTCTGAGGTTAAAAGGGTTTTGCAGGGCTTCAGCATAGGCTTTAAGCTACAAGGCGGCTCTATAAAAGACCATAGGATAGTTACCAAAACAGGGAGCAGTCAGGCCATTGGAAACCCTACCAGCTTATGTAAATATTTGACCAACCTCAGTTCAAACATAACACATACAGTATCTCTAGGACTAGACCAACGGAAATGGCATGCAATTTCGTTCCACAACCAGATATAATCAATGAGTTATATATGGATATGAAAACAGGGCTACTTGATTATACAGTTGTTAAATGGTTGAAGGTGAGGGAATTGGGCTGGGCCTCTTCTCATCTCTATTCAAGCCATTTGCAATATTCCACAAACCTCTGGTCCAATACACAAGATGAAAGCCAGGGAAACACACTTATCCCAAGTGAAAACTATACCTGAAACATGGATAATGTCCAAGAGGGCATACCCCTACGGTCTGTCAGTAGAGGGCATACCCCTACGGTCTGTCAGTAGAGGGCATACCCCTACGGTCTGTCAGTAGAGGGCATACCCCTACGGTCTGTCAGTAGAGGGCATACCCCTACGGTCTGTCAGTAGAGGGCATACCCCTACGGTCTGTCAGTAGAGGGCATACCCCTACGGTCTGTCAGTAGAGGGCATACCCCTACGGTCTGTCAGTAGAGGAGTTCTCCAGTCTAAAAGCCTTGTAAACACTCCATCCCAGTACAACCATGTTCATCAGAGCCTATAGCACTTCTCTCAGTAGGATTACTTGCTGAGAAAAACAGTAGTTTACATCTGTTGGGTGAAGGAACTGATATTTCAGACAACACATACTAAATTACCTGCTTAAGAAAAATATTAATACAATCATTAGCTAGGTAAAAGCCAAAGCATTCAGATTTCCCATAGATTTTCAACCTTTGTATTCAGACGATGTTTAAAGCTCTGATATATTTCTTAAAACAATAAAAAGACAGCAAAGACACAGTCATTCAGTGGAAATGCATGAGTGAATGAACACTTTCATAGTGAACACAACAGGTATGCTATGTAGAATTGTCACATTCTGTCTAAGTACATGGTTTCATTTGGTTCCATTGTTCACATCACAAGCCCCTACAGAACTGTAGTGAAGAGGGGAAATCATGAGGAAGACAAGAGTAAATTGCATATCATTTAAAACACTGCAATAAGATTTTTAAAGAAATGGGATACAAATAATAATTAAAAAAAACATTCAAAAATGTTAATATCAAACAACATATTGCATTTTTTTCCTTTCTCCATGATGTCACTGCAGTTTTGAAATAGTGTTTTTGTGGAATTTCTGAAAGAGACTTTACAAGTTAATCAACATATGATTAATGTCTCAAAGAGTCTGTTTTTTTCTTTTTACAATCGATTAGTTAGATAACAGATGAGTTAATGTCTGGAAGTTTTAGGCTGGCATAGGATTTTCACAGTAGCTCAGAGTTTGAATGAACTTGTTATGATTAGATATCTGGTATGATAACATTAGCATTATCATCTCCCACGGAAATCTGCCTTGCAGTGGAACAGACCGGCTCCCTTTGTCAAAACATCAAACTCTTATCGCAATTATATACACAAGATGGATGCTATCTAACCTCTACCACAAGAGCAGTTCTAGTGATAGCACTGAGAAGCATTTGAAATCACGCTCGAGTACAACCTAGAACATTTTTCTAGAAATGTGCAAATCATGTCAACACCACTCTTCTCTCAGTCTTTGGTCCCTCTTGGCCACCATGAGACACACTCAGAAGTAAAGGGAGAGGAGGGGATGGATTGGCCAACAGTAGTTCTCTCTGTGGTTTAGAAGGCCACAAATACAGAATATGTTGCATAACGTCAAGTGAAATAAACAAAATAAATCATCTGTGAAATGGCATGAACATAGAGAAATTCATTCAGAACAGCATCACCCACACACACACGCATACACTCTTGGTCAAATATTTCTGCTCCAGAAAGAGTGATGGAGAATGAACAGAAGGGAGGGAGATTTCTTTCCCCTCCACATAGCTTGTAATTGAGGAGTCATGGGTTGGGGTTGAACTCAGTCAGTGCAAGGTGGCGGAGGGGGTCGCGTTGGGGGACAGGACACAGGAGGAGCGGGGGGTCACGCGTGCTGTTCCCCCGTGGTGGTGGAGCCATTGGCTTTGCTCTTGCTCTTGGGCAGCAACTTGCGGTTGAGCATGCGGCTGAAGGTAGCCGTGCGGCGTTCTCGGTCCACCATCACTGGGTGCTCCAGGTACACCAGGTCGTTGTGAGACTGGCTCATCCCTGGGTCCTTGCGCTGGTGGCGCCGGCGGAAGAACAGCTTGGCACTCTTCTGCAGGAAGCTGCCTGTGGAGGGGGTTATCCATGGAGGACACAGGGGAGAAACCAGAGTCACTGGTCATAAACACAATCTGACAAAGGAGCTGTACTCCTCTACCCTAATAACACCAGAAACCATGGACTCTTGTTTTATATAAGCACAATTTACAGTATATCTCAAAAGTGAGTACACCCTTTAGATTTTTGCACATATTCTGTTATATCCTTTCAGGGGATAACATTATCCTACTGAAACTTTGATATAACTTAAAGTAGTCAGGTGTGCTGCTTGAATAACAGTATAGATGTATTGTCCTTTGAAAATTACTCAGTACACAGCTGTTAATGTCTAGACAGCTGGCAACAAAAGTGAGTACACCCCATAGTGAACATGTCCTAATTGTGCCCAATGATGTTGTTTTCCCGCCCTGGTGTCATGTGACTCGTTAGTGTTACAAGGATTCAGGTGTAAATGATAAGCAGGGCTGTTAAATTTGGTGTTTTGGGCACAATTCTCTCTGAATGCTGGACAACATGGCACCTCATGGCAAGGAACTCTGAGCGGCTGAAAAAAATGATTATTGCGCTTCACAAAGATGGCCTTGGCTATAAGAAGATTGCCAACACCCTGAAAATGAGTTGCAGCACAGTGGCTAAGATCATACAGCGGTTTTCCAGGACAGGTTCCACTCAATAATTTAATAATAATTTTGCCATTTAGCAGACGCTTTTAATCCAAAGCGACTTACAATTACGAATTACAGGGACTTTCCCCCTGGAGTAACTGAGGGCTAAGTGCCTTACTCAAGGGCACACTAGTGGTGTGGTTTCAGGCGGGATTTGAACTCACAACCTTCCGATCACAAGTCCAACTCACTATCCACTAGACCACCACTACCTCGGAACAGGCCTCGCCAGGGTCGACCAAATAAGTTGAGTCCACGTGCTCAGCGTCATATCCAGAGGTTGGTTTCCAAAAATAGACGTGCGAGTGCTTCCAGCATTGCTGCAGAGGTTGCAGAAGTGGGATGTCAGCCTGTCAGTGCCCAGACCATACGCCGCACACTGCATCAAATCGGTTTGTATGGCCGTCGCCCCAGACAGAAGCCTCTTCTGAAACCGATGCATAAGAAAGCCCGCAAACAGTTTGCTGAAGACAATGAATCCAAGAACATGAGTTACTGGAACCATGTCCTGTGGTCTGATGAGACCAAAATAAACCTGTTTGGGTCAGATGCTGTCCGGCGTGTGTGGCGGCACCCTGGTGAGGAGTACCAAGACAAATGTGTTTTGCCTACAGTCAAGCATGGTGGTGGCAGCATCATGGTCTGGGGCTGCATGAGTGCTGCCGGCACTGGGGAGCTGCATTTCATTGAGGGACACATGAATTCCAATATATACTGTGACATCCTGCAGCAGAGCATGATCCCCTCTCTTCGGAAACTGGGCCGTAGGGCAGTTTTCCAACATGATAATGACCCTAAACACACCTCCAAGATGACAACGGCCTTGCTGAAGAAGCTGAAGGTTAAGGTGATGGACTGGCCAAGTATGTCTCCAGACCTACATACAGATTATGCATTCATGGGGGGACATGCATACATGTAACAAGGGTAGGCGCAATAAGCCACGGCTTCAGCCTACACCTTTTTGGTCCTGATGTTATAAATTGTGACTATGTACATTTTCTTATATCTGTATTGTGAATTGTATAGGGGACCAAAATAAACATTCTCAATCAATCAATCAATCAACCTAAACCCAATTGAGCACATGTGGGGCATCCTCAAGAGGAAGGTGGAGGAGTGCAAGGTGTCCAACATCCGTGCGCTCCGTGATGTCATCATGGAGGAGTGGAAGAAGATTCCAGAAGCAACCTGTGCAGCTCTGGTGAATTCCATGCCCAGGAGGGTTAAAGCAGTGCTAGATAACAATGGTGGTCACACAACATATTGACACTTTGGGCACAATTTAGACATGTTCACTATGGGGTGTACTCACTTTTGTTGGCAGCTGTTTAGACATTAACAGCTGTGTACTGAGTAATTTTCAATGGACAATAAATCTATACTGTTATTCAAGCAGCACACTGACTACTTTAAGTTATATCAAAGTTTCATTAAGATAGTGTTATCCCCTGAAAGGATATGACAGAATATTTGCAAAAATCTAAAGGGTGTACTCACTTTTGAGATATACTGTACATCTTGGAGTTGGAGCCTAGATATGCACAACCTTCTCACACTGAATATCTAGATTCTAGGCTAACATATACCCTAAGGGATTGTCTCAAGTATAGAGAAAGACCTGGCTCCATTTTAGCATTCAGGAAACATGACACACTCTTCAAAGCTAAGAAAATATGGGTATGGGGATACAGACAACACCATAATCAAAAAAGTAGAAAGACATAAGAAAAAAGGACACAAAGTAGATTTGGATCACCATCTTTCAGGCTCTTGACTATCAACTATTATATCATTTTTATTCTTCTTTCATTTTTCAGCTTGATGCTTTTTTCAACCTACAAACGAATGGATCTTAAGGTTACACACAGGCCGCGGTAATCAACTGTATGGTGGTCAATTGTATCGTGAGAGAAAAATCAGCTCGGCATTAAACCAATCTGAAGGGAGCAGGCACCATGAACTGCGCTGACTGCATGTTGTTGCCCTCCACCCTACTCTCACTGAAAGTCTCAGACTTTGCAGCTGCCGCTTCCCAGATGGTAGGAGGCTTGGTCAGATGGTAGTAGGCTTGGTCAGATGGTAGGAGGCTTGGTCAGATGGTAGGAGGCTTGGTCAGATGGTAGGAGGCTTGGTCAGATGGTAGGAGGCTTGGTCAGATGGTAGGAGGCTTGGTCAGATGGTAGGAGGCTTGGTCAGATGGTAGGAGGCTTGGTCAGATGGTAGGAGGCTTGGTCAGATGGTAGTAGGCTTGGTCAGATGGTAGGAGGCTTGGTCAGATGGTAGTAGGCTTGGTCAGATGGTAGTAGGCTTGGTCAGATGGTAGTAGACTTGGTCAGATGGTAGGAGGCTTGGTCAGATGGTAGTAGGCTTGGTCAGATGGTAGTAGGCTTGGTCAGATGGTAGTAGACTTGGTCAGATGGTAGGAGGCTTGGTCAGATGGTAGTAGGCTTGGTCAGATGGTAGTAGACTTGGTCAGATGGTAGTAGGCTTGGTCAGATGGTAGTAGGCTTGGTCAGATGGTAGTAGACTTGGTCAGATGGTAGTAGGCTTGGTCAGATGGTAGTAGGCTTGGTCAGATGGTAGTAGGCTTGGTCAGATGGTAGTAGACTTGGTCAGATGGTAGTAGGCTTGGTCAGATGGTAGTAGACTTGGTCAGATGGTAGTAGGCTTGGTCAGATGGTAGTAGGCTTGGTCAGATGGTAGGAGGCTTGGTCAGATGGTAGTAGACTTGGTCAGATGGTAGTAGGCTTGGTCAGATGATAGTAGACTTGGTCAGATGGTAGTAGGCTTGGTCAGATGGTAGTAGACTTGGTCAGATGGTAGTAGGCTTGGTCAGATGGTAGTAGACTTGGTCAGATGGTAGTAGACTTGGTCAGATGGTAGTAGACTTGGTCAGATGGTAGTAGACTTGGTCAGATGGTAGTAGACTTGGTCAGATGGTAGTAGACTTGGTCAGATGGTAGGAGGCTTGGTCAGATGGTAGGAGGCTTGGTCAGATGGTAGTAGGCTTGTTCAGATGGTAGTAGGCTTGGTCAGATGGTAGTAGACTTGGTCAGATGGTAGGAGGCTTGGTCAGATGGTAGGAGGCTGGGTCAGATGGTAGTAGGCTTGGTCAGATGGTAGTAGGCTTGGTCAGATGGTAGTAGGCTTGGTCAGATGGTAGTAGGCTTGGTCAGATGGTAGTAGGCTTGGTCAGATGGTAGGAGGCTTGGTCAGATGGTAGGAGGCTTGGTCAGATGGTAGTAGGCTTGGTCAGATGGTAGTAGGCTTGGTCAGATGGTAGTAGACTTGGTCAGATGGTAGTAGGCTTGGTCAGATGGTAGTAGGCTGGGTCAGATGGTAGTAGGCTTGGTCAGATGGTAGTAGGCTGGGTCAGATGGTAGGAGGCTTGGTCAGATGGTAGTAGGCTTGGTCAGATGGTAGTAGACTTGGTCAGATGGTAGTAGACTTGGTCAGATGGTAGTAGACTTGGTCAGATGGTAGGAGGCTTGGTCAGATGGTAGTAGGCTTGGTCAGATGGTAGGAGGCTTGGTCAGATGGTAGTAGGCTTGGTCAGATGGTAGTAGGCTTGGTCAGATGGTAGTAGACTTGGTCAGATGGTAGTAGGCTTGGTCAGATGGTAGGAGGCTTGGTCAGATGGTAGTAGGCTTGGTCAGATGGTAGTAGACTTGGTCAGATGGTAGTAGACTTGGTCAGATGGTAGGAGGCTTGGTCAGATGGTAGGAGGCTTGGTCAGATGGTAGGAGGCTTGGTCAGATGGTAGGAGGCTTGGTCAGATGGTAGTAGGCTTGTTCAGATGGTAGTAGACTTGGTCAGATGGTAGGAGACTTGGTCAGGTGGTAGGAGACTTGGTCAGATGGTAGTAGACTGGGTCAGATGGTAGTAGACTTGGTCAGATGGTAGTAGGCTTGGTCAGATGGTAGTAGACTTGGTCAGATGGTAGTAGACTTGGTCAGATGGTAGGAGGCTTGGTCAGATGGTAGTAGACTTGGTCAGATGGTAGTAGACTTGGTCAGATGGTAGGAGGCTTGGTCAGATGGTAGGAGACTTGGTCAGATGGTAGTAGGCTTGGTCAGATGGTAGTAGACTTGGTCAGATGGTAGTAGACTTGGTCAGATGGTAGTAGACTTGGTCAGATGGTAGTAGGCTTGGTCAGATGGTAGGAGGCTTGGTCAGATGGTAGGAGGCTTGGTCAGATGGTAGGAGGCTTGGTCAGATGGTAGTAGGCTTGGTCAGATGGTAGTAGACTTGGTCAGATGGTAGTAGACTTGGTCAGATGGTAGGAGGCTTGGTCAGATGGTAGTAGGCTTGGTCAGATGGTAGTAGACTTGGTCAGATGGTAGGAGGCTTGGTCAGATGGTAGTAGACTTGGTCAGATGGTAGGAGGCTTGGTCAGATGGTAGTAGGCTTGGTCAGATGGTAGTAGGCTTGGTCAGATGGTAGTAGGCTTGGTCAGATGGTAGTAGACTTGGTCAGATGGTAGGAGGCTTGGTCAGATGGTAGTAGGCTTGGTCAGATGGTAGTAGGCTTGGTCAGATGGTAGTAGACTTGGTCAGATGGTAGGAGGCTTGGTCAGATGGTAGTAGACTTGGTCAGATGGTAGTAGACTTGGTCAGATGGTAGTAGACTTGGTCAGATGGTAGTAGACTGGGTCAGATGGTAGTAGGCTTGGTCAGATGGTAGTAGGCTTGGTCAGATGGTAGTAGACTTGGTCAGATGGTAGGAGGCTTGGTCAGATGGTAGTAGACTGGGTCAGATGGTAGTAGACTGGGTCAGATGGTAGTAGACTTGGTCAGATGGTAGGAGGCTTGGTCAGATGGTAGGAGGCTTGGTCAGATGGTAGTAGGCTTGGTCAGATGGTAGGAGGCTTGGTCAGATGGTAGTAGGCTTGGTCAGATGGTAGGAGGCTTGGTATGTTTCACATTGTTTATACTTTTAAATTATTCCCCAAATAAAAGTGGTTTAACCACGGTTTAGGGTATCAAAGAAACAAAAAGTGCCTATAGCATCCAGTAGGCTTATGAATGAATGAATGGTCTTTATTGTCATTGATACAGTACAGGTACCAAACAACAACATTTGGGAGGGGGGGCTCCCCTGGTGCTAGGAAAGAAAAAAAAACAAAAAAAAACAAGAAGGGAAAGGGGCTGGTTTACATAAATAAAGGCTATGTACACTATCCACTATACTATACTGTACAAATAAAACACTGTGCTGTACTCTATGCTATGCTATACCTATTCTAACATTTCCTATTCTCTGCAACCTTATGTACCCTAGGGTTGTCATATTGCACATAGTGTTATTGCACATTAATTTAAAGTGTCGCAGTTTGCAGGCTTGAAATGTACACATTTGTGCCTCAGCACTACACCTGATTTTCAATCCAGCAGCTGCCATCAATCCGTCCAGACTGTCCAGGGCCCAGAACCTAGGTCTTTGCTGTGTTCAGGGCCTGGATGGCCCTGGGGTAGAAGCTGAGCTTCAGTCTGTTTGTCCTTGCGGCCATGGTCCTGTACCGCCTGTTCGAGGGCAGCCGAGCAAAGTGTTCGTACCCAGGGTGGGATGGGTCTCTGGAGATCTTGGAGGCCTTCCTGAGGCAGCGTGTGTTGTACAGCTCTTCCAGAGAGGGGAGGGGGGCGCCGGTGATCTTCTGGGCCGTTCTCACGACTCTCTGTAGCGCATTCCTCTCTGCGGCTGTGCAGCTGGAGAACCAGTTGCAGATGCAGTAGGTGAGGATGCTCTCCACTGCGCAGCGGTAGAAGGCCACCAGCATGTCTGATGTGGTCTTTCCTGAGGACTCTCAGGAAGAAGAGCCGCTGTTGTGCCTTCTTGATGATGGCTGCTGTGTTGTTCTTCCAGGACAGGTCATCCTGTATGTGCACCCCCAGGAATCGGAGGGTTGAGAGACTCTCTCCACGCTCCCTCCGTCGATGAGCAGGGGCTGGAGCTCAGATTTTTTCCTCCTGAAGTCCACGATGATTTCCTGGGTCTTTGACTGGTTCAGCAGCAGGTTGTTAACCTTGCACAGCTTGCTCAGCTGCTCTACCTCATCCCTGTACGCCGCCTCGTCCCCCCCCCCCGAGATGCAGCCCACCACGGTGGTGTCGTCTGCAAACTTTACGATGGAGTTGCTGGGGTGGACGGGGGTGAAGTCGTAGGTGTAGAGGTTGTAGAGGATGGGGCTTAGCACGCAGCCCTGGGGGGACCCAGTGCTGAGTCTGAGGGCTGTGGAGGTGTGGGAGCCCACCCGCACCCTCTGGGGGCGGTCGGACAGGAAGTCCTTGATCCATGCACATATAGAGTGTGATAGTCCCAGGTCTAGTAGTTTGGTCACTAGCCTGTCTGGAAGGATGGTGTTGAAGGCAGAGCTGAAGTCCACAAAGAGCAGTCTCGCTCTTATCTTATCAAAATATAATAACAAAATAACAATAAATAACAAAAATGGCAGTAATAAAATGGGCATAAAAGTGTATCCTACAACGTTAGGCTATTCAAGCCTATTCTAGGTTGATAAACAGGCATGTTCTGTGCAGGCTGCAGCAGGGCACAACTGTCTGGCCAGGCACGGTAAAGTCTTGTTGTTTGCCTCGGTCATTATGGTTAGAAAGCGTCACCGGTATTGCTTTATAAAGCAATATTATTGCTATATAAAACTAAATTATTGTTATATAAAGCTATATTATTGCTATAATACTGCTATATAAAACTATATTATTGCTATAATACTGCTATATAAAACTATATTATTGTTATAATACTGCTATATAAAACTATATTATGGCTATAATACTGCTATATAAAGCTATATTATGGCTATAATACTGCTATATAAAACTATATTATTGCTTTAATACTGCTATATAAAGCTATATTATGGCTATAATACTGCTATATAAAGCTATATTATTACTATAATACTGCTATATAAAACGATATTATGGCTATAATACTGCTATATAAAACTATATTATGGCTATAATACTTCTATATAAAACTATATTATTGCTATAATACTGCTATATAAAGCTATATAAAGCTATATTATTGTTATATAAAGCTATATTATTGCTATAATACTGCTATATAAAACTATATTATTGCTATAATACTGCTATATAAAACTATATTATTGTTATAATACTGCTATATAAAACTATATTATGGCTATAATACTGCTATATAAAACTATATTATGGCTATAATACTGCTATATAAAACTATATTATTGCTATAATACTGCTATATAAAACTATATTATTGCTTTAATACTGCTATATAAAACTATATTATTGTTATAATACTGCTATATAAAGCTATATTATGGCTATAATACTGCTATATAAAACTATATTATGGCTATAATACTGCTATATAAAACTATATTATTGTTATAATACTGCTATATAAAACTATATTATTGTTATAATACTGCTATATAAAGCTATATTATTGTTATAATACTGCTATATAAAGCTATATTATGGCTATAATACTGCTATATAAAACTATATTATTGCTTTAATACTGCTATATAAAACTATATTATTGTTATAATACTGCTATATAAAGCTATATTATGGCTATAATACTGCTATATAAAACTATATTATTGCTTTAATACTGCTATATAAAGCTATATTATGGCTATAATACTGCTATATAAAGCAATATTATTGCTATATAAAACTAAATTGTTATATAAAGCTATATTATTGCTATAATACTGCTATATAAAACTATATTATTGCTATAATACTGCTATATAAAACTATATTATTGTTATAATACTGCTATATAAAGCTATATTATGGCTATAATACTGCTATATAAAACTATATTATTGCTTTAATACTGCTATATAAAGCTATATTATGGCTATAATACTGCTATATAAAGCTATATTATTACTATAATACTGCTATATAAAACGATATTATGGCTATAATACTGCTATATAAAACTATATTATGGCTATAATACTTCTATATAAAACTATATTATTGCTATAATACTGCTATATAAAGCTATATAAAGCTATATTATTGCTATTTAAACTATATAAAGCTATATTATTGCTATATAAAACTATATAAAGCTATATTATTGCTATATAAAACTATATAAAGCTATAATACTGCTATATAAAACTATATTAAGTTATAATACTGCTATATAAAACTATATAAAGCTATAATACTGCTATATAAAACTATGCTCCCGTTGTTCCAACAGCTCTTTCTAGAACATTCTCTGCTGGTCCATCATATCACACCTGTGTTAATAGTCACATTGTCCGTCTCCATTGCTTCAAGTTCGGTATAGTTCACCGGTTGTTAAGTCCTCGGGTGTAAAAAGTTGAATGAAAAAACAACGGGACAAAAGTAGTAATCCAGTGTCACTCGTAGATGGGCGAGAATGACAGCGTACAGAACAGCCAGAACGTTAAGTTCGAAAAAGTTTGTTGACAGTTAAACACGCGCAGCACTGCCTGAGCGGAAGTAACGTGTGAATGGAAGAGGAAGTGGAGGGACGAAGTTCTGTCATCACTTCCATAGCATCTTAACCACACAGACAAACACTCAAGGCATTTATTGTATATAGCATTTTATGACGGTTTTATGACGGTTTTATGACGATATTGACAAAAGCTATTTTTCTGAGCCAAGGTTTTACGGTTCAATGGTAAAAGCGCCCAAGCCTAATGGGTAGCCCTCTGGTCTATTCACTACTAAACTACTACAAAGTGCTTATGGATAACTTACTCTTCAGGACATAATATGTGGTTAGCATTGGTTTCCTCTTTAAGTTGGCAAAGAAGAAAGTGAAAAGGAAAGGTGGGAGACAGGGAGGGAAGGATGAGAAATGAGAACAAGAGACTGACAGACAAACGGACAATGACAACAACACAGTGCAGTGCTGCCAACTAGGAACACTGGGCCATGAGAACAGTAAGATAAGTGGGAAATGGAATGAGGAAATATGTTACTGAGCAGCACTGCTTCAAAGAAGTGTTTAAGTACTGTTTAAGTAATTCAATATTAAACAATACATTACATGATAAAAGGTTTTAACACAGGTCACAGTGCCTACTCAACTCTGTTAGCTGAACTCCTTACAGAGGTTAGTGATGACGTTAAGTTAGAGGGTTAACAAGGTATCAAAAACATACAAGAAGGAACATTTTAGGACGCTATTCTGACTGGTTATTGAAATCATATTTAGGGTTTGCCCTAAAGCCACTCGCTCAATCCAGGCAGGAACCCTCCATGCGCTCTCACCTCTGCTCTTCTTGGAGCCTGACTCAGAGACGCACAGGGACAGGGAGGTTTTGTCTGCGTCCTCCCCTGCCTGACTGTCCCAGTCCTGTGGAGCCTGACCCACTCCACTAGGGCCCTCCTGGGGGTCCGACAGCTCTACGGGGCTACTGGCTCCTGATGCGTTGGCCACAGTGATATCCTGAGAACCCCCCTCTGACATAGAGGCGTCCATCGCCGCAGCGTAGCCTGCCATCAGAGCCATCTCGTCGTCCTGAGACAGAGAAGTCTGGGAAACAGAGTCAAAAACAAACATAGTGAGTGTCCATACACTTTAACTCGAGAACCTCTAGAAAGGTCGACAAGTTTGTTTGTTTGTTTATTCGGATCCCCATTACCTAATGCCATGACATAAGCTAGTCTTCCTGGGGTCCGACACAAAAATCATATTTGGACAATTGTCAACATTATATACATACAGACACTTGTAAACATTGTATACATACATGCATCATAATAACAAAAGAAAGGAATAATAAAAAAGAAAAAAAACTAAGAAAAGAAATGAAATAACAGATCAGCAAACAAGATAAATCATCGACTGTTCATTCAGAGTTAATTGTATTAAGTGCTCTTTTATTGGTTTCTTGAAAGTGCATCTAGAATTAGTTTTACTAACATGCTTGGGTAAAGAGTTCCATCCTGTAATGGCTCAGTAAATTACAGTAGATTTGTCCTCCTAGGTCTAGGTGGTAAGAGATATCCTGAAATGGCCTGTCTGGTCAGATAGTTATTTTCATTTCTGATATACACTACTTGGTCAGAAAAGTCCTGTGGTTTCTTGTCATTTATGACATTCCCGAAGAAGACCAGAAGACTGGATTGTAATCTATCTTCTACAGGAAGCCATGCCAGATTTCTATGCATTTCCAAAACATTTGTGCGCATTGAACGGTGGAGAGCTAATCTAGCAGCTTTGTTTTGAGTGATTTAGAGTTTTCTTAGATCTTTCTTAGCTGCAGATGACCAAATGACTGGACAGTACTCAAGTTATGCTGGGTGTACCTTAGCCACTCCTGAGATGATGATGGTGCTCTTCTTGACGGGGGACTTGAGCTTCTGCTTGGCTGACTGGTAGAGCTGGCGGATGGCGGCCTCGGCCACGGGGTCGGTCCCGTTCAGCATCAGCAGCTCCGTGTCTGAGGAGGACAGGGCCTTGCTCACCGTGGCCCCCAGCATGGACGGCTGCTCCGACACCCTCCTCTCTGACAGCTTGGACTTGGTGGCAGGCTTCAAGGGGGACTCTGAAACCGCAGAACACTTTTCATAGTTTCAGTCAAATAGTTCATCTATAATAAAGAATGACATTCGAGATACATTATCCATACATAATAAGTTAACCAGACAGACAAGATAGCCAGACTGTGTTTACCACCTCAAATTAATTAATTTATGCCCAGCCAAATCCATGTTTAGAGGTAGCTAGCTAACATCACATTGATCATACTCGTAAGACTTTTCACTTTTCAAAAAATGCCGGTCGAGAGGACGCTGGCCTTGCTTGTTCTCGCCGCTTCTCTGCATAAAATCTAGATTTCCTTGCAGTATACAGAGTAGATTGTCCTACAAAGACACCTAGATTTAGATTTAGTAATCAAAAAATTAATTAGACCCCTATACTTTCTTTTCTTTCTTTCTTTTTATTTTACTACTCAATCTTTTCAGTTTGTAAAGCGTCTTTGAGTGTCTAGAAGTCTAATGTATTATTATTATTATTATTATTATCCAATAATCTGAGCCAATGTCCTGTAAGCTCTAGTAATAATCATAGTACAGCCAAGAATCCCCAAACCAAAACAACTATCGAGCCCCACAATCAGTTGCCTATTGTATGCATGTGAATAAGACATAGGATATCTCAGTCCTGAGGCCATCATGTTGGTGCAGTCAGGTCAGTGTGTCTACAGTACCTATGGTGAGGCCAGGCAGCAGTGGTCGACCAGGTTTACTCTTCACTGCTGTGATGGTGGTGACCACAGTGCCACAGGGCATGACTGTGCGGTCCATCTCCACTCTCTTAGTCGGGGCTGGCGTGGGGGTCTGCCAGGACCTCACCTCACTCGGCTCCAGGTAGGTAAACTGGGGAGTGCGGTGGGGGGGATGGCAATGGCATGATTATTATAGAGGTGAAAGATGGTAAACAATAGTGCTAGCAAGTTATTGAATACAACATCAAGAGCCAAATTGAGCGTGTTTATGTGTTAGGCACGATGTTAACTGCATATGCATATCTATCTTACCTCAGTGGTAAGTGACCCTGTCACTTGGTCTTTGGTCACAAGTGCAAATGTTTGCTGTCCTTTGGGTTGTTTCTTTACAAGATCAAAAGGCACTGACACCTGACCCAGTAAGGAGCCTATCCGGGGGAAAATACATTACAATCTGTTAGCTGATAGCAGGAACATATCCCTGCTCACAAGAATAACCTGTCAAGGAAACACTGTTTACACAAAAAGACTAGTTCAAGGAATGTCATGCATATTCTTAGAAGAATGAAATGCTTTAATTGTTCTCAAAATGAACATGAGCTTTTTTAGGTATATATTATCAGCATCATTACTTCTCCCTGTGTTTGAACAGAGATACGGAGCACATATACATACTCTCCTGAGGTTTTCCATCATCTAACAGCTGAATATTGAGCTCTTTTGATCGTCCGTTCAGCTCACTGGTGAGAAACAGGGGAGGGAAGAAAGTTTAGAAACCAAAACAAAGACAGACCGCGGTACAGAAGGGAGGGGGGGGGGGGGGTCAAAATCAGGCCAGGTGGCAAATGTTTACTAGGACATCAGGCTCACAAGCCATTAGAATGGCTAAACAGGATTGTTTTTCCTATTGAAACAGGTCTGGCTTAGAGACCAGAGACTCTCTCTAAATCAATCCCATCTCTGGCAGCAGAAGTAGCAGAAGTAGCAGTATTGTTGGACTCACAAGATGAAGGGCTGGTCCCAGGAAGGGCTGGCTGTGTTCTTTAGCACT